>NC_090353.1:22268440-22370940 GCF_035084215.1 Heptranchias perlo | reverse complement strand
TGGATTTTGGGAGAGGTCTAAATTCCACTGTTGAATTTAATTTAGAGACTGCGCACTGTCTCCTGTTGAACAGGCAGCCATGTGCACGAGCAAGACCCCCATGGCAAATTGCTCACTGCGGATGCACAGTGTAACTGCGCTGTGGCGTCGTTACCTAGTGACGCCACATTGTGTCATGCATCTACGGCTTGCTTCCATAGCCATTTTGATTGGCATGTGATCTGCAGTGTTGCTCAAGTACGGTATTTTTTTGGCTAGATTTAAAGTACCACCTTATTTGAATTGAGAAAAGCCTATACTTGTAACTTCATGACGTCAGCAGACAGCATGCTTCAACACAATGAAGATGACTTTCCTGGCAGTGAATGCTTTTACTGGCCACAGTGACACCAGCAGCAGGTCCCAAGACTTGGGCAGAGCTGTGTCATCCCCGTTGCCAATCTAAAAAACCCTTGCAGCTTCATGTTCATTTTGCTGTCGGCTAGAGTCGGCGGCCAAAGATCAATATAAAAACAGCTTGTGTAAACATTGAGCACTACTAGCTTAGTTATAGTGTGGATCAAGTGCAGAGTAAAGCTCCCTGCACTCTGCCACAACAATTTGTCTTAACCTGAACTTTGGAGCTCCTTAATGTTTATGTATGTTCCTATGCCAATTTTTGTGGTGTTTCTACTTTTGAAAACATGACATTGAGTACTTTTGTCACTGTTGCAGTGGGTTTCTGTTCTGAAACCCAATTACAGCCATTCAGTGGCATTGGCCAAAAAAAACCAGAGTGTAAAGTTCTGCACACAACCACCTAGCAACTAAAATCTGATACAGTAATATATCTGCTTCAGTAGTATAAATTGTTGGTGGGACCAGTTGCCAAGAATTGAACATGGCAGTAATTTAATGACCCATTACTAGACCAAAGTGTAAAATGGAAAAACTGAAGTTATTTTAGTATTTTTTTAATTCTGAGGGAGAAGTACGTTTTTCATTTTTTATTTGTTCAATGTGATGTACTGCAGAATGGCTTTTTTTTAAAAGAAAGCTTTTTAAATTAAGTTTTTTTTTACACTTGTGAAGCAATTAATGGGTGCTTATGAGAGGATATATTGAAATATTAAGGTTTCTTGGCATGGTTGTTTTAGTCAGGGAGCAATATGGGTTGAAACCATTTTTCTTCAGTCTCTGGAGTTTAGTTCGGTTGGGTAATGGAAAGGATCCTGTTTACCTGTTAGCTGGGGTTGCAGTCTGTGGATGAGTCACTGTTGCTGGCATATTTCTGCTCCTTTGGTCATCCTGGCTGTAACTAAGTTGTTTGGGGGAAGAATGTTCTGAGCTAAGTGGGCTTCTAAGAATGAGCTACTTGGCATTTCCACAGTTTGAGGGAAGCTGAACATCAGTTGCTCAGATTGAGCAATGTTCTATAGGGGCTTCAGCCATGTGTTTCTTTAGAAATTGTGATATGCTGTTCTGGTGCCTAGACCTATACAAGTTTGTGGAGAAAATGGCCATTCAAAAGCAACAGGACTAGAGGGAATGCCTCAAGGGTGCTTCAAGAAATTAAGGTAGAAGTAGGAGAAGCTGCTGCTGAAAACTTTCATCTTACATACAGAGTTAGCACCAGACAACTTGGAGGATTTAGTATTGCTCTAAATTTTGTAAGAAGTTAGAAATGCAGCTTTGGGAATTGTAGGTTTTTTGACCACGCAGTAGATAAAAACTTTTGGCGCTCTTAATATTGGTGCCTTACAGAGTCTTGTGGCTAATGTGAAGGCTGTTGGGGCAAAGGATTATGTAAATAAGATCATTTGTCAAATGGGTAGTAATGGATACTATCGTGCATATATTAATAAAGTACCTTGAAAACGAGTAGTGGGCCTACATCTCAAGAACATCTACGCTAGGTAGTGATTACAGAGCTACTTTTTTACATTCATATGACAGAAATGGACTAAAACGTAGCCTGTTTTGGGTTTTCCACTGCATATGTGTCAGTCTCCAAGAATGTTAAAATGTGCAGCAGTCTCCATAATTCTTGTCAAAAACCCATAGAGGAATTGATCCGTGTGGTAATATCGAATACCTGGCTATCTTTCTGCAACTGTTGACCTAAAACTTCTGACGAGGCACCAAAGAAGTTTTTGTACTGCTAGACCATCTGAATCAAAAGTCAGCCTTTGGACCTCTGCAGTTCAGACAGTGCGTTTCAAAAAATTGCACATCTGATATTTTTACACACATATGAGGTCCACATATCAAAAAGTACTTGAGGGCAATGTACAGGGTCTGTGACAATTATGCAGCATAATTCCTGTCAAACATCAGAGTTCCTTCTCCGAAAGAAGAGGATACAAATAACATACCAGAAATAATTGTGAATCAAGAGGTGAAAGGGAGGGAGGAACTTAAAACATTTATAATCACCAGGGAAAGGGTTCTGAAAAAATTATTGGAACTAAAAGCTGACAAGTTCCCAGGTCCTGACGGACTTCATCCTAGGGCCTTGAAAGAAGTGGCTGCAGAGAGAGTAGCTGCATTGGTATCAGTTTTCAAAAATTCCCTAGATTCTGGAAGGGTCCAGTCAGCTTGGAAAATAGCGAATGTAACTCCTCTCTTCAAGAAAGGAGGGAGACAGAAAGTAGGAAACTACAGGCCAGTTAGCTTAACATCTGCCATTGGGAAAATGCTAGAATCTATTATTAAGGAGGTTATAGCAGGGCACTTAAAAAAAAATCTCAGGGATCAGTGCTTGGGTCTCAACTATTTACAATCTATATCAAAGACTTGGATGAAGGGACCGAATGTATGGTTGCTAAATTTACTGATGACACAAAGGTAGGTAGGAAAGTAAGTTGTGAAGAGGACATAAGGAGTCTGCAAAGGGATATAGATAGGTTAAGTGGGCAAAAATTTGGCAGATGGAGTATAATGTGGGAAAATGTGAACTTGTCCACTTTGGCAGGAGGAATAGAAAAGCAGTATATTATTTAAATGGAGAGAGATTGCAGAACTCTGAGGGACAGAGGGATCTGGGTGTCCTCGTTAGTACATGAATTACAAAAAGTTAGTATGCAGATACAGCAAGTAATTAGGAAGGCAAATGGAATGTTGTCATTTATTGCAAGGGGAATGGAATATAAAAGTAGAGCTGTTTTGCTACAGTTGTACAGTACATTGGTGAGACCACGTCTAGAATACTGTGCGCAGTTTTGGTCTCCTTATTTAAGAAAGGACATAATTGCTTTAGAGGCGGTTCAGAGAAGGTTCACTCGACTGATTCCTGGGATGAGCGGGTTATCTTATGAGGAAAGGTTGGACAAGTTGGGCCTGTATACACCGGAGTTTAGAAGAATGAGAGGCGATCTTATTGAAACATATAAGATCCTGAGGGGACTAGAAGGGGTAGACGCTGAGAGGATGTTTCCCCTTGTGAGAGAGACTAGAACTAGGGGCCACAGTTTTTTTTTAAAAAAGGGGTCTCCCATTTAAGATGGAGATGAGGAGAAATTTTTTCTGAGGGTCGTGAGTCTGTGGAACTTCCTTGCCCAGAGAGCGGTGGAGGCAGGGTCATTGAATATTTTTAAGGCTGAGTTAGATAGATTCCTGATTAACAAGGGAATCCAAGGTTATAGTAGGTAGATGGGAAAGTAGGGTTGAGGTTGCAATCAGATCAGCCATGATCTTATCAAATGGCAGAGCAGGCTCGTGGGGTGGAATGGCCTACTTCTGCTCTTAATTCGTATGTTTGTAAAACTCTGCTATATCTGTGTTTGGGGACTGGATCTTTAAGCAGTGCATTTTCTATAGTAAACATGTTGGTCAATCAAAAGTTGTCTGCATAAACCCCAATCTCTTTTTTTTTTAAAAAGTCAGTTTACTTAAGATTTCAGTATTCAACTTCAGGCTGGACTAGATCCACTTCTTACTAGAATTAGATTGTTGGCCTCTTGTCGCCAGAGGTCTTTCAACCTCTAGCTTTTCTGTGTTTTCTAGCTATGATGCCTAGAATGTTTTAATTTTGGTGCAATTCGCAAGACCTTCCACAGATGGAGCATAACTCTTGAAACAACCATTTTAAGCAAAGGTCTTCTACCTTCTGTGATGGCATACATTCATAGGATCTGAAAAATCTTCCACTGGTGGTGTCGTCCTTGGCTCAGTGGTAGCATTCTCACCTCTGAGTTAGAAGATTGTGTGTTCAAGCCCCACTTCAGAGACTTGAACACATAATCTAGGCTGACATTCCAGTGCAATACTGAGAGTCTGCACTGTTGGAGATGCAGCCTTTCAAATGAGACGTTAAACTGAGGCCCAGTCTGCCCCGTCAAGTGAGTGTTAAAGATTCCATGGCACTATTTGAAGAGCAAAGGAGAACTCTGTGTTCTAGCCAATATTTATCCCTCAACCAATATCACTATAAAAGCTGATTATCTGGTCATTGATTGCTGTTCGTGAGACTCTGCTGTGTGCAAATTGGCTGCCGTGTTTTCTCTCATTACAACAGTATTTCATTAGCTGGGACGTCCTGAAGTTGTGAAAGGCGCTATATAAATGCAAGTTAGTTCTCCCATTCCTTTAAAATACCAGTGGAAGAGATTGTTTATCTGACTGGTACCAGGAGTTAAATTACATTGCAGCCATTTACTGTGTCACTGTAACAGTCCTGTTTTATTTGCAGTTTGGAGCCTCAGACCGTAATCTGTTTCGAGCTCATTTTGAATTTTTTGCAGCCTTCCATCCCCTTATATAGTCGGTAAATTCATAGACAAGCCTTTGGTTTCAATGTTTATAAAAGAGGTCTAGAAGAACAGGCCGTACGCGCATCTCTCAATGCTGTCATAATGGGATCTTAGTCATGAGCTTCGTAAACTTGTGTATAGTCCTTTTTTTAATCCTGGGTGACCATGGGACCTTAAATTTTTTTGTGTTTAAGATTGTTGCACTTTTCTGCTTACAGTTTTTGAATGTTGAGTCATTTGAGTTTCAGCCTATCCCAGTAAATCCAAAAGTCGTAATATGGTGGATCACAGTGTTCACTTCATAGACCTTGTCTAAAAATTCTTGATTTCCTTCATCGAGCAGCATATCAATTTAAAATTTATACTGTGACAGCCAGACTTGGCATGGCATGTTGGAGTGCTGTAGCACTCCAAAAATCTATACAGGAGCTTGGTATTCTTTGTTGCTGCAGGCTAGCTGTTGGAATATTTATAGATTGAATTTTTAGATGTTACATAGGAACATAGGAACAGGGGTAGGCCATTCAGCCTCTCGTGCCTGCTCCACCATTTGATAAGATCATGGCTGACCTGTGATCTAACTCCATATACCTGCCTTTGGCCCATATCCCTTAATACCTTTGATTGCCAAAAAGCTATCTATCTCAGATTTAAATTTAGCAATTGAGGAAGTATCAATTGCCGTTTGCGGAAGAGAGTTCCAAACTTCTACCACCCATCTCTCTCCTGAAAGGTCTGGCTCTAATTTTTAGACTGTGCCCCCTACTCCTAAAATCCCCAACCAGCAGAAATAGTTTCTCTCTATCCACCCTATCTGTTCCCCTTAATGTCTTATAAGCTTTGATCAGATCACCCCTTAACCTTCTAAACTCTAGAGAATACAACCCCAATTTGTGTAATCTCTCCTCGTAACTTAACCCTTGAAGACCGGGTATCATTCTAGTAAACGTACGCTGCACTCCCTCCAAGGCCAATATGTCCTTCCGAAGGTGCGATGCCCAGAACTGCTCACAGTACTCCAGGTGCGGTCTAACCAGGGTTTTGTATAGCTGCAGCATAACTTCTGCCCCCTTGTACTCGAGTCCTCTAGATATAAAGGCCAGCATTCCATTAGCAACCACTTCATTATGGAATATATATGAATTTTGCAAGGTTATTGGAATTTTGTTTTAAACAGATTTTGTAATTCTAATGTGAAGATATTTCCCACCAGTTGTCTGATCTTTCTGTAAACTGACTCAGTTGCTATTTCTGAAATGTTCTTGCTCCTGGAGTTGGTCTTGCCAAAGATCCTTGTATTTCTGTTTTGCCCCATTTATATTATGGAATCTTTTACATTGGGAGCTGGTTAATTTTGGAATGTCATCTGGGTGCATTGCTGCCTAATTTGCTCTGTGCGGCAGATTCAACAACTGTGAACAGCTAGACATGCAAGATTCACACGTGCAAATTTGCAAGTTGCCCCACATTCACACGTGACTTTAAAGCAGCTGTGAACGTGTAGTGAGTAACAGCGTCATATTCATGTTTTTGACGACCTCCCCGATGTCGAGTAGGCCAGGAATGGTGAAAGCGCATTGATGCCTTGTGCAGGCGGCCAGAGAGCTCAAAATCTGCTTGTACTCAGACCAGAGATTGTGGGCCCACTTCGAGCGCCACTGGCGGTGATGTTTATCTTTGCTACCAACAGTAATATGAGGCAGCCAGGGAAATATCCTTTCAATAACTGTTTTGGTGTCTGCAGCACCAGTGCTGAGTTGTTTACAATGTTTCCTCTTGTAATCCTGCCATCAGAGGCAATCCTGTTAAGTAAATACAATTGATCTTTGGCTGCTGACTTCCCCCCCGCCCCCCCGCAACTACAACCGCTGACCAAATAAAGGTAAAACTGCTGGATTTTATTGGACTGACTGCTAGGAAGACCTCCCCCTCTCCTGTGGTCTTAGTACCTGCTGCAGGTCCAGCTAAGGCCAGTAAAAGTGTCATGCCAACAGCACTGTGATCTTTGTGGATTTTAAGCATGCCCCCTAATCGAGTCATGATATTGCACCATAATGTCACCGCACCTTTTACAGTGGTGTTATGGGTCGATGTCATGACATAACTATGATGTGGAGATACCGGTGATGGACTGGGGTGGACAAATATAAGGAGTCATATAACACCAGGTTATAGTCCAACAGCTTTATTTGAAATCACAAGCTTTCGGAGCTTTCCTCCTTCCTCACCTGACGAAGGAGGAAAGCTTGTGATTTCAAATAAAGCTGTTGGACTATAACCTGGTGTTGTACGACTCCTTACATGACATAACTACGTTTTGCATCTACAGTGAGCAGTTTCAAGCCTACTCTGTGCATGTGCATCCTTTGGAAAGCACTTTGCCACAGGTTCACGGAGACTGGCATGACTTATGCAACAGCTTTCCCAAGACCTAACCTGTTGTCCAAAAGATCCTCAAGATAGGCTTACTAGATTAGGTACTAAAATAGAAGGAGCCCACAGAAGATGGTGTGCAGTGGTAAGGGAAGAGAAAGACGCCCCCACAGGTTAATAAGCTGACTCAGATCATGAGGATAGTTATTTTTGCTGCGGTACTGGAGAGTTGTTGACACCTGTGGAGTCCCATATCCTTCTGAAAGGACGGGAGAAAATTGCAGGGGAGGAAAACATTTTGTCTGTGATAATGGGGGTTATTCAAGCAGTTGCATAATTGACTTCATTATTGTTGGTTACTGTAAGATTAAAAGAAAATGGCTGGTGTGCAGTGTACTAATGGATAGACATTGCACAAAATGGATAAATTAAATGTGCTTCGAAGTTTTTACTAAGAGTCTCCTGAAATAACTTAGTTTAGGGTTTTGATACTTTCTGTAAACCAGTTTCACCAGAGTCAAAATTGACAGCATGTGTGTCATAGATACCAATTCCTGATAAAATGACCCACTCTTGAGTTTCTTTACTGTGTCTGTTGATAGCACTACCCAATGACTCATTGTGCATGTGGTTATTGAGGCAGCTCAGAAACTCATTAACCAAGCCTACTGATCACAATCCTTGCTTGCTTGCATGCTTCCTTGTTCTTTCTCTCTTGCTTTCTTTTTTATTTCTCTTTTTTTTTTGCTCGCGCTCTCTTTCTTTCACTCTGTCCCCATTGCCATCGAAAAGGGGGAAAGTCATGCAACCTTAAAGGGGGTACAATTTTAAAGGGGGTGCAGGAACAGTGAGAGCCGGGGGTGAATGTACACAAATCTTTGAAGGTGGCAGGACAAGTTGGTAAGGCTGATTTTTTTTTAAAAAAAGCATACGGGATCCATGGCTTTGTTAAGAGGCATAGAATACAAAAGCTAGAAAGTTATACTAAACCTTTTATAAAACACTGAAATAAAAACAGAAAATGCTGGAGAGTCTCAGCAAGTCAGGCAGCATCTGTGGAGAAAGAAACAGTTAACGTTTCAGGTCAAAGACCTTTCGTCAGAACTGGAAGATGTTAAGGTTTTTGAGCAAGTACAGAGCCAGGGAAAGGAGGGGAGGAAAGAACAAAAGGGAAGGCCTGTGATAGGATAGAGGGCACGAGTGAATAAATGACAAAAAGGATGATGCTGCCAGGTGAGGAAGGTGATAATATAGCAGGTTAAGAAGCAAAAGATGGATCAGGAGTAGCTGTAAATGGTAGCAGCAGAACCATTACCAGCACTAACTGACCGAAAAAATGGGAGCAGTGGTTATGATCTAAAGTTATTGAAATCAATGTTGAGTCCGGAAGGTTGTAAAGTGCCTAAACAAAAGATGAGGTGCTGTTCCTCGAGCTTACGTTGCGCTTCATTGGAACAGTATAAGAGGCCGAGGTCAGAGTCGGAGTGGGAAGGGGAATTAAAATGGCAAGCGACCGGCAGGTCAGGGTCACACTTGAAGACAGAGCGGAGGTGTTCAGCAAAGCGATCACCCAGTCTGCGTTTGGTCTCCCCAATGTAGAGGAGACAGCATTGTGAGCAGCAAATACAATATACAACCTTGAAAGAAACTCCCTATTCAGCAAAAATCTTTAGGAATGTAGCTAAAGAAGGAAAATGGAAGGCATGTCAACCTAGGTAATATTACAAAAAGACAATTAAAATTTGTCCTTCGGTTCCCCCCCCCCCCCCCCCCCCCCGCACTGCTACGAAAGCCTCAGAACGGACAGACAACCTGTTCTGTGGCTCTGAAAGTGTGTAGCAGTCTTGGTTTCAATCTGCTCTCAATCTCTTTCCACTCCTTTATTTAGCGGAAGTACTTAGTCTCCATTCTATTTATTCTGTTGGCAGCTTGGCTAGAACTGGAACTTTACCCGTTGAAAAATTGTGGCTATCACATAGAAAGTTATCTTGATAACTTTTGAGTACCTTTGGCACGAGAATTTTTTTTTCACCCTATGTAGTCCACTCTTCACAAACTGTACAGTTTCCTGTCATGGATTCTATACAATCCATGAATGGGCAAGAAGGTGGCAGATAGAGTATAATGTGGGTAGGAAGAATAGAAAAACAGATTATTTTTTAGATGGTGAGAAACTATTAAATGTTGGTGTCCAAAGAGACTTGGGTGTCCTGGTACAAGAAACACAACAAGTTAGCATGCAGGTACAGTAGGCAATTAGGAAAGCAATTGGCATGCCTTTATTGCAAGGGGGTTGGAGTACAAGAATAGGGAAGTCTTACTACGATTGTACATGGCTTTGGTGAGACCTCACCTGGAGTACTGTGTACAGTTTTGGTCATCTTTATCTTAGGAAAGATATATTTGCCTTTTAGAGGCGGCGCAACAAAGGTTCACTAGATTCATTCCTGGGATGAGAGGGTTGTCCTATGAAGAGAGGTTGAGTAGAATGGGCCTATACTCTCTGGAGTTTAGAAGAATGAGAGGTGATCTCATTGAAACATATAAGATTCTGAGGGGGCTTGACAAGGTTGATGCTGAGTGGTTGTTTCCCTGAGTGGCTGGAGAGTCTAGAACTAGAGGGCATAGTCGCAGGATAAGGGGTCGGCCATTTAAGACTGACATGAGGAGAAATTTCTTCACTGAGTTGTGAATCTTTGGCATTCTCTACCCCAGAGGGCTCTAGATGCTGAGTCATTGAGTATATTCAAGGCTGAGATAGATGGAGAATCGAGATATGGGGATCAGGCAGGAAAGTGGAGTTGAGGTTGAAGATCAGCCACGATCTGACTGAATGGCGGAGCAGGCTCGAGGGGCCGTATGGCCTACTCCTGCTCCTATTTCTTATGTTCTTATTTGTCTTCCTTAGCATGATTTTGCAATGTCGTGACAATCTTAGGAACTGTCATGATCCACGCAGTATTAGATCACGTTTGTACTTAAAACCCTCAATCCCTTCCTAACCAGATATTCGTACAGCTGTGTGTGGAAAAAGTGGCATGATCTGCAGAAGAAGCAAGCTTGTCCAAATGTTTTTTTTTCTCAAGTTTTCTTTGAGATTATTACTTATTTGCTCATTTTTATGGCTTCTGCTTATGACTTTTCTTCAGTATTTTGGTTTCACTTAAGAATCCTGCTTAATTGATTTTTGTTTCAACCTGTAGGTTTGGATGAAAGAACAGGCCCTGGTCCATGGGCAGCAGGCACACAGAACAGTAGTCCATCAACATATGAACAACCACGGGTAAGAATGGCTTATTCTTCCTTTCCCACATGGCTTTCTTCAGCATTCATCAGTTCTGAATCAATACCCAGGTTTCCTTCATCTTTGCTTTCTTCTCCAACCCCACAAAAATACCTAGCTGAGCAGGGTAAGATTCATAGGACTACGTAACACAATTTTTTCCTGTTTTTTTTCCCCTGAAAATGACCTTTATATTTTGACTAGTACAAGACTAAGATTCTAGCCAGGAAGGTACTTATAGGATGTGTTTACACTACAATGGTAGCACCTGGACAAAATGGTTTGGTTTCATACTGCCACTAAGTTTTGTACTGTAAATCGAGAGTTGGGGCCTAACCTGACACAAAGCTGACATACTGTCTTGCCTGCCAGACTTGGACCAGAGGAGATGGGGACTGTTTGTTCTTACAGATCCTGTTGCACACATTTTGAGAATCAAGATATTTATTTTCAACTGTCTGGGCAGATGGTGGAAAGTCCAGCAATCACTTGGAAGTTCGGGTTTTTTTTAAACTATATGTTCAATACATTTTAATTAGTTTCCTATTGGATTTTCTCCCATATTCAGCGACTTTTTCGGCATTACATTTTGAGATAAAATGAGGTTCTGCAGGATACATTTATATAATTACCAAATATATTATCAGTTAAATACAATTGAAGTACTGAATTGCTTCAGTGTATTACATATTTATAAAAATGAAATATTGCTGCCTGGATTAACATTTCAAATTTAAAATCTAATTTGTTGCCACTGTTTTTGCCAATTTGAGCAAATATTTGGATAGTTTACAACTGACTTCAGGCGTGAACCAACTTCAAACAATGAAACATTTTGCTTGCCTCCAGTATTTCAAGTCAGAGTATTTAATATAGTGCTTTTTTTCTCAAAACTTATACCGAAATTGGTGAAATGCATCCCCTGGATGAAGGCTGAATACTAATACAAAATCAGTGCTGGGATTCAAGCTCTGTTCTTCTGGTGAAGGTTGAACTAGCATTGCAGCAGTGAATAACCAATCTTAGTATATGGGCTACCGTTGAATAGCAAATCAGCAGGTTAGGAAAATGCCACATGTTCAAGGAGATTGACGTGAATGAAGTTTGTTCCTGGATGCCTGGAATTTTTTTCTTTGCTCGTTTGCTGATGTTTAAGTCATAGAGTCATACAGCACGGATAGAGGCCCTTCGGCCCATCGTGTCCGCGCCGGCCATCAGCCCTGTCTACTCTAATCCCATATTCCAGCATTTGGTCCGTAGCCTTGTATGCTATGGCATTTCAAGTGCTCATCCAAATGCTTCTTGAATGTTGTGAGGGTTCCTGCCTCCACAACCCTTTCAGGCAGTGAGTTCCAGACTCCAACCACCCTCTGGGTGAAAAAGTTCTTTCTCAAATCCCCTCTAAACCTCCCGCCTTTTACCTTGAATCTATGTCCCCTTGTTATAGTACCCTCAACGAAGGGAAAAAGCTCCTTAGTATCCATCCTATCTGTGCCCCTCATAATTTTGTACACCTCAATCATGTCCCCCCTCAGCCTCCTCTGCTCCAAGGAAAACAAACCCAATCTTCCCAGTCTCTCTTCATAGCTGAAGCGCTCCAGCCCTGGTAACATCCTGGTGAATCTCCTCTGCACCCTCTCCAAAGCGATCACATCCTTCCTGTAGTGTGGCGACCAGAACTGCACACAGTACTCCAGCTGTGGCCTAACCAGTGTTTTATACAGCTCCATCATAACCTCCTTGCTCTTATATTCTATGCCTCGGCTAATAAAGGCAAGTATCCCATATGCCTTCTTTACCACCTTATCTACCTGTTCCGCCGCCTTCAGGGATCTGTGAACTTGCACACCAAGATCCCTCTGACCCTCTGTCTTGCCTAGGGTCCTCCCATTCATTGTGTATTCCCTTGCCTTGTTAGTCCCTCCAAAGTGCATCACCTCGCACTTTTCCGGGTTAAATTCCATTTGCCACTGTTCCGCCCATCTGACCAACCCATCTATATCGTCCTGCAGACTGAGGCTATCCTCCTCGCTATTTACCACCCTACCAATTTTTGTATCATCAGCAAACTTACTGATCATACCTTTTACATTCATATCCAAGTCATTAATGTAGACCACAAACAGCAAGGGACCCAGCACCGATCCCTGTGGTACCCCACTGGCCACAGGCTTCCAGTCACAAAAACAACCTTCGACCATCACCCTCTGCCTTCTGCCACTAAGCCAGTTTTGTATCCAAAGTGCCAAGGCACCCTGGATTCCATGGGCTCGTACCTTCTTGACCAGTCTCCTGTGGGGGACTTTATCGAAGCCTTACTGAAATCCATGTATACCACATCCACTGCGTTACCCTCATCCACACGCCTAGTCACCCCCTCAAAAAATTCAATCAAATTAGTCAGACATGATCTTCCCTTGACAAAGCCATGTTGACTATCCCTGATTAATCCTTGCTTCTCCAAGTGGAGACTAATTTTGTCCTTCAGAATTTTTTCCAATAATTTTCCTACCACTGATGTTAGGCTCACTGGCCTGTAGTTCCCCGGTTTTTCCCTACTCCCCTTCTTGAATAATGGTATTACATTAGCGGTTCTCCAGTCCTCTGGCACATCCCCTGTGGCCAGAGAGGTTCTGAATATATGTGTCAGAGCCCCCGCAATCTCCTCCTTTGCCTCACACAGTAGCCTGGGATACATTTTGTCCGGGCCTGGGGATTTATCCATTTTTAGGCCTGCTAAAACCGCCAATACCTCCTCCCGCTCGATGTTAATATGTTCGAGTATATCACAGTCCCCCTGCCATATTTCTATGTCTGCATCGTCCTTCTCCATAGTGAAAACAGATGCAAAAAATTCATTTAGAACCCCTCCTACATCTGCCGGCTTACTGCTAGGAATATTACTAGCTTTGCTGTATGTAGCTTAACTGTGTTAATTTCTTTTTTACAGGGCTATGGGGAAGGTTCCCACTACGGTGATCATGTACCCAGCAGAGAGATGTCATCACACGATGGCATATCATCTTCATCTTTCATGAACTCTGGCCTTGTTGGTGAGTAGAAATAAACGATTTTTGATTCTTAAATCTTCTGGACGAGAATAAACTTGAAATTTATAATCACATGGGTGTAGCCTTACTGCTGTAGATTATTTTTTTTACCTCTGTTTGAGCACTACAATTGGCATTCAGAAACCGTAAATTCAATAACTGCCTTTCTCAGTGGCTGGAAGTGGAGTTGTCAAAGGTTGTCTGAATTGGGCTTTCCTTACCAGAAGACACAATGAAGCCTAATCTCAATGAGGCTGCTTGGAGATGTACAAAATCTGCAGGGAGTATGTTTTTTCTTCCTCCCTGTCAAAGTTCTGACACCTTCTACCCTTTGTTAGTATGCAGGAATTCAGTGATCCGAGCTATGCAACCTATCTGAATACAGAAAGTCTTTAATCAAGTGAAGTGGTAGTACATGTGGCAGATACTTAAATACTCACAGGTTCGTAACTAAACTCTTAAGATGGCCACAGTGTTATATGGCAACCAATTTCCAAAGTCCAGTAGATTTATTTTCTCATTGGGGGTCACCTGAAAATTATGTCTTCCGATCACCTGTTATTTGTTTTTCTATTAGGAAGTTTACCTGATTATCTGGATGGGGTTAACCTCCTTGTGGTAACTTCAAAAAATGGACAGATCCAAAGACCTAGATTTGAGGGTGGGGAACATCATGGGGACATGGGGCTGAAGAACATGAAGGAGTTATGGAGGAACAAGTCCGTGGAGGGATTTGAACATGAGGATGAGAATATTAATGGATTCTTTGGGCCACAGGAAGCAAGTGGATCTTGGTGAGGTCAGGAACGCAGTCCTTAGTGAGGACACAAAAAAAGAGCCATGGTATTCTGGATGGCTTATAGTTTGTGAATGGTAGAAATTGGAAGGCCAGCAAAGAGAGCAATGGAGAACTCTGGCTACAAGCTGATAAAAGCTGGATTGGGTTTTGGGGGATGTGGGTGTGGGGGGAGTGGTAGAGGTGGTATTGCAGACGTGAGAAGAAGCAGTCTTGTTCGATTGGATGTGAAGAAGGAAGCTCAGCTCGGGGTCCAGAATTTGTCAAGATTGCGCACCTCTATGCTGAACCTGAGGTAACCTGGAAGCAGGTTGACTGAAGGCCAGAGGCATTTGGGTATTTGCGGAGAACTACTTCTGCCTTGACATGTTGCCATCCAGTGTCCTGTATATACCACTTGAATGATGCAGTAACATGCTTAACTTCTGGTTGAGGAGTTTATTTAAGGACTAGCAGCCCAGAAACATTCCATTCTTTCAGAGGCCTTAATGGAACCGTCCAGATGGTTTGAATACAGCAAGCATCCACCTCTGAATCTAGATCAACAGACTGCTAATCACAATCTGGTAAACTACAGCATATATAGGATTGAAGAGATCACACAGGTTTTTAATGAATTATGTTCAGGATATTGATGGAGAGATGAAGTTTGGCAAAAAGGTTTTCCTCGTTGATAGGCCCTGGCCAAGAATTTGCCCAACTTTTGAGGTGGTAAAAATATAGATCTTTTAGGATCCAGACCTACCACTCACCTACCAGAAAAGTTGCACTTGTTAATGGGGACTTGATGCTGATGCATTTTTGGAAGAATTCTTGAGCAAGAAGTGGCGGCTGAAAGAATTTCTCTTGTAATCACGAGGGGAGCATAATCATCTTCTGTTGGACTGCCTTTCAGAGCATCTGGACCCAGGTAGATTGCAGTGCCAGTCCTGTCTGAAACCACATGTCCAGAATACATTGCTTTTTGTAATGAGCAAACTTTAGCATCATGAAAAATCTCAGATTTCAACTGTCGGTTTGATGTGATAGGACATGTTAAAGGCATACTGTCCTCTTGGTAGTATTAGTAGCATGTGAAGTGATGGCAGAAGAAAACACTAAATATGAAAATTCATTCTAATTTGGGAAGGGAAAGTAGTTTAGTTTTTCATGGAAAAGTTCCTCAGAGGTATATCTTTGCAATTTTCTACTTGAATTGGCTCCCATACCATAGAACATGAAGCATAACTAATGAAGAATCTCTGCTGACAGCCCTAAGCTGCTTTCCGCAGTAGCTATTTTGGCTCTGATCTGCTCTGTGACATCCCCGGTGTTTTGTTGTATTTTGATCTTTTCCAGGTACATTCTGAATGTCTTGCTTGCTCTTATATTTTATTGTATTTTTTTTTCCTTCTGCCACCTTATTTCCAATCTGCCCTGAGTTGGCAACTGTACTTTTGCTTTCTCTGATAAACCGTCTCTGATGTGCCTTGCGTTATTTGTTGTTCTATGATCTGGTTTCTGCTGTGTATTTTGATTCTCCAGTCACTCCTGACTTGTGTCTGCTGCCTTTTCAGGCCCCGTATCTTTCTCTAATGAGCTTCTGTTCTGCTTTCCAACTCCTTTGAAACCTATTGCTGCCGACTGGGACTCTCTCACTTTCCCACTGAGTTTACAGTGTTTTGGGATCAAACACTTTAGGGGCTTACTGAAAAGGCTATTTACTCCATTTTACTACAGTAAATAATTTGGATCAATTAATACAGTATTTGTTACTGGGCCACTTTTTGTTTAATTAAAACAATATGTGCCCCTGGGAGTATAATGGGTTGCAATTTAGAACGGGCAGCTTGAAGGACAAGGTTGTAGGTAGAATCTTTAAAACTGCTGTCGTTTGTCATGATCACAAGTTTATTATTGCGGTGCAGTTATACTCTAATGGATGTGTTAAGCTTGTTTTTTTTTTGGTGGTTGTGTAGAGTTAAGTTGATGCTGGTTTGAAAGTAGAGGTGTATGTATACAGTGTTTGTCAAGTGGATTTCAGTAATGGGGGAAAAAAATGTAATATATCCATTTGAATTTGGAAAAACATCATACAGTGCAATTCAGTTTTTCCTGTTGTGTCTGAAGAGGCCACGATGTGAGACTAGGGTGAAGTACTGATAATAGTGATAGGAGCAATTTGAGGTGCTGAATACAAAACATCCTGCAACAAGGTATGTCACATCACTAAAATATATTGTCTTACGTGCATTTTTTTTGTGCAACATATAACAATTCATTAAATAGCTCATAAGGGCCACTTTGCACACATTGGTCAGTGTCAAAAACTGATCGTTGATGCAGTTAAATAGAATATGTTTTTCAGGGAAAAATCTGGCCTGAAAAAAAATATTTGCCTCAGTTATTTAGACTGTATGAAGTACAGAGCTTGGAGTGCAGACTATCTTTGTCATGAAAGCACGACCTATTCCTGCAAAATGTTTTGGCTGTGATTTTAAAATCATTCTACAGCAACTTATGTGATGTACAGTATACTAACCATATTAGTAAGAGCTGCTCATTTGAAAATTAGCTACGCAGGGGTCTGCAGAAGTTGGGTGGAAGGGTGTTCAAGCTTAATTGAATTTAAAGCTGCAAGTAACTTCAAAATGAGGAATGTTATTCTAGTTTGGTAAAATTACAGCACAGGGCAGTCTGGCCATCTATCAAGTTGACCGTGGTACTGTACAAGGCCTTTAGTCACACCCGGTCCTGGACTATTAATCCTGAAATATTTAATCAACAAGTTTGTGGTAACTATTTGCTGAAGCTATGATTATTTTAGCTTTTTCAGTTGCAGGTAAGGCTTTCACAATAGCAGAAAAATGTTAAGATGGAAAAAAACATTGTTTAGTTGACAAATTAAACTTCAAGTATAACAGTACAATAAGTGTCTAATTCTGAAATGTGATACAGTGAATACTAAGGGAGATGGAGATGCTGGTTTATCAAATATGTTATCTGAAGACAACCTACAATTATTATATGGATGGGATTTTGAGCAGTGCTAGCTAGAGCAGTGACTCTAATCTGCTGGATTAATTACCAAGAAAAATATAAAGTTGTTTTGTTGCATTGCTAGGGAGTTGAGAGCTGCTTCAAAAACAGAAGCAAACATTTTTGCTATTGTTGCGAATAGTTGGAGTCTAGGGGCTCAATTTTCAAATTAAAAAACGGGTGGGTTGGGGCGGGAGGGGCATTGAAAATTGCCACTATTTCGTACCCGCCTCCAACCCCCCGCCCATTTCTGGTTTTCACCGGGGTGGGACGAGGGGTAGGCGACCAACCCACTCCCAGGAGGGGGGGTCGGGCCTTAAAACCCTCCAAGGAGGCTGCAGTCCTCTGTTTTTCATCAATACCCAATTTCAGCCTGGGGGGGGTGAGGTGGGGTGGAAAGATGGATTCACTTCTGTTTTAAGCCTCGTGAAAAGGGGCAAGAAGGCCCGAGGCTAACAGGTAGGTGCCTAGAAAGGCCCACCTTGTGGGCCAGGAGGAGCAGGAGTGCTTCCCCCAGGCCAATGAGCCTACCTGCACCAACCCCCCCCCACCAACGATCGCGGACCCCTCCGACTCCGATCCCCCGACCCTGATCCACCCCCGACCCTCCCCCTTGATCGCGGACCCCTGTGATGACCTCCGATCCCAACATCACACCCCCCTCCGCCCCGGTGACTGACCACCAATCCCATCCCCCATGACTTGCGACCCCTATGCCCACATATGCCAATCTATGTT
This sequence comes from Heptranchias perlo, assembly GCF_035084215.1. NCBI lineage: Eukaryota > Metazoa > Chordata > Chondrichthyes > Hexanchiformes > Hexanchidae > Heptranchias > Heptranchias perlo. The sequence goes on along the minus strand of NC_090353.1, from coordinate 22,352,952 downwards.
CCCGTGCCTGCCCCCTGCACCCCCCCACCCCACCCAAATCCATACAAATAAAGACTTACCTGTAGACGTCCTCTCCCTGGCTGGTCTCCCGTCCAACTGAGACCAGCCTGTCAAACAGCCGGTCAGTCGGACGGGAAACCGGCAAAAAAAAAATGTCGTCCTTACGTCAAAATCGTACGGGCGTCTGGGAAACCCGTACTAATGGGTTTCCCGACCTCAATTTGACCCCCCCGCCCCCTTCCCAGCTCTGTTTTATAATCACTCCCCAAGACTTTTTCTACATTGGAGAGGTTTTTCTCTTGTGAGTTTAACTACATGATTATGATTAGAGGCAAAGAACTTGCAGGCGACAATGTAAGATATGTGAATGATGTTTGTCCTGTAGGATTTGCAGAGAGTAATTCGTGGGCATCCATGTGTGAATTCCCTGTGGATTAGGAAAACAGCACAGTGCCATGTGGCTGTTTTGCACCTGCTCCCCTTGAGAGTGATTAATTTGTTATGCCAAGGGGAAGATTTTTTTTAAAATAAAAAAAGCTTGATTGTCTTAATTTACATTGTTAAAAGAAAATATTTTTTGACCCTTTATTGACAGACTGGATTTTGTTTATATTTCAGTTTTTAATCTCAGATTTCCGAGGAACTCCTCATTTTTAAAATTTTGGATATAAAACCAAAGCAAGATGGGATTGGGAAGGACATTTTTAAATGAAGAAATCTGCAAAAACTTATGCTCTTTATTTTATTTTACTGCTATATATTTTACTTAAATTTTTTTTAATAGTATCTATTCTGTGACTTGCCTTTTGATATATATTGGAAAGCAGACGAACAGATGCACTTTTTTGTAAAGCTAAAAAAGGTACAGAACAGAGTCTTGTGACAATCAAAAGAAACTGCAGAAGTCTGCCAACTTTGATTTTCAGTTTAATCAATTTTCCACTGATAAACACCTGGATTTTAAAAATTATTCCAGATTTATATTTGCTAATTTTCATCTCAGAACCTCTTCCATGCCTTTGTTAGCTCCAGACTCGACTACTCCAATGCTCTCCTGGCTGGCCTCCCATCTTCCACCCTCCGTAAACTTGAGCTCATCCAAAACTCTGTTGCCTGTATCCTAACTCGCTCCAAGTCCCGTTTTTGCATCACCCCAGTGCTTGCTGACATACATTGGCTCCCAGTCCAGCAGTGCCTCAAATTTAAAATTCCCGTTTTCAAATCTGTCCATGGCCTCGCCCCTCCATATCTCTGTAACCTCCTTCAGCCCTACAATGCTCCGAGAACTCTGTGTTCCTCCAATTCTGGCCTCTTGTGCATCCCTGATTTCCTTCGCCCCACCATTGGCGACCATTGGCGACATGCCATTGTCTAGGCCCCAAGCTCTGGAATTCCCTCACCAAACTTCTTCGCCTCTCTATCTCTTCTACTTTAAGACGCTCCTTACAACCGTACCTCTTTGACCAAGCTTTTGGTCACCTGTCCTAATATCTCCTTATGTGGCTCGGTGTCAGATTTTGTCTGATAACGTTCCTATGAAGCATCTCGGGATGTTTTACTATGTTAAAGATGCTATACAAATGCAAGTTGTTGTTGTAGAATAACATTTCCATAAGGCAAGGAAATATTTAGCTGGAATATTAACATTTAATTGGTAACAAAAGTTGAAAATGTCATGAAGATGTGAGAAACTTGGACTTTTTAACTACATTTGGTTCTTAGAACAGTAATTTTGGTTGGTCCATATTTGTTAAATTAATTTTCAGACCCTGTTTGTGTGATATGTTGACAAGTTTGATATCTGTACATATAGGAGCTCCCATGGCATTGATCAAATAATGTACTGTTTTAGAAGTGCAGGAGCATTATACCATGTAATGCACAGTGTATTATTCGGCTGGTAAAGTGGAGCCATGACCTTTTAACACCACAAAATCTTATGCCATTGAGTTAAAGGGGCGGAAATTCCTTCAGGCGTAAGTCCCGGGAGGGGAGGTAGAGAGGGAACAGAGGGAGATGGCGAGTACTGTGGAGTTGGGGAGCATTCTTGCTTCTCTTGGCTCCATGGGAACGATTTTTAAAATTATTTTTTAAGAAATACTTTTTGTTGGCGGTCATTGAAGAACCCCAAGCAGAGCAGTCCCAGCTTCTGCTCCGCTCATCGCACTCTCATTTTGGCAAGGGAGCCTAAAAAGGGCATTCGGCCCCTCATTTACATAAGGAAGGGGCATAACCACGTCCTTCATTGTGCCCACTTTACGCCCATAAAACAAGGCGCAGCGAGGTCCAATTGCTACCCCCAATTGTTTCATCAAAGAACTTTACAAATTGGAATGTGTTCATGAGTTCCAAACTCCAGCTCAGAAGCACAAAACACTAAGATTATTTTGTACCTAACAAAAGTGTGATTTCTGCATGGGCAGGTGACTTTTTAATACATTATTAGCAATTTCCTGCATTCCTGTTCTTTGTAATGCACAATATATAATGCCAACTTCAAGCTGTATCCCTTTCTGGCAACAAAGTCTAATTCCTATGTAAACACAAGTTTGGATACCTGGGAGTTTAATTACTTGGTCAGGGAATTTTGCAAATTGTAAAGTTGCCTAGCAGAGTTCACGGGTGCTCTAGTTTTCTATAATATATAAATATCATCTGATCTATATCCGTCTCTTTTTCTCTTTCTCTTTCTCTCTCTCTTTTTCTCTTTCTCTTTCTCTTTCTCTCTCTCTTTCTCACCTGCGTCTCATATAAAATTTTATGTCAAAAAGCTTCTTCAATTCCTTTTTGGTTTTCACACCATTTGGAAAAATAAACTGATCAATTGTTTTGTTTTTGCTCACTGGAAAAAGTGATTTGTATAAACAGTGATTACATTTAGAATTCAAAACAAATAAAGAAAACATAGCTCTCTCTCATTTGCACACGTACACATTTGTTAGTAATTAGAATTTGTTGGGTATGATCTGCCATTTTTTAACCCAAGTTTACTTGGAATTTATTGCCATTGATCTTGCTAAGTGGACTTCATTCGCTTCTTTCGTATTTGTCTTACTACTGGTGCTAACCAAATCATATTTTCCAGGTTTCTTGTTTAAAATTTGGAATATTGGTTATTTTCCATTGTTGTGGTATTATTTAATTATGAACTGCATAAAAGTTCAACCAGAGCTGCCTTTCAACCAAGTTCTCTTTAATACCCTACGAAAAGGACATATCTTGCATGGTTTGTCTGCAATTAAAACTTGACTTCCTCTCCCACTGTCTCTTTGCCACATATTTTAGATTTCCCCTTTTCTCCTTTATACTTTGCCTACTATGGAGGGAAAGAATTCTTTCCACGTACCTGCGCAAAATTTGAAATGAGGCTTCCCAGAGGCACTATAGTCATAAAGTGGAGCTCTCAATGGTGAAAATCAAGATAGCTTCTCCTGCCACCAAAACCTACTTTCAATAGACTTGTAATACATACAAGTCCTGTATTAAATCCCACAGATTTGTATTGGAAAAGTTTTCTGCTGCCTTACAGTTCCTTGAGACCTGTTTCTGTACATGAATCCTGTAGCAATGTAAATTGCTTTTATTGGAAAAAGACTACTTGGACAACACTGGAAACTAATATTGCTGAGATGGTTACCTTGAATTTCAGTAAGCTATCCCAAATTGAAATAAGGACCATTCAGTGTATAGTCAGTAACTTAATTAGCTTATAATATTGTTTCATGCATTAACTTTTTTTTGCCTATTCAAAGGGGACGGAACAATCGACCCATAGTCAATAATGAACATTCCCAGATTATTTGCATTCTAAGTCTCCTTTTACAATTCCAACCATCTCACCAGTGTGACATTTCCATTTTCCACAGCAGCCATCTTCAATATCTGGCCAGGGATGCCAAATAATGGGGAATCCTATGCTGCTGTGATTGCCCAAAGTCATCTAACTTGGAACTGTAGCAGTTCACAAAGAGGGAATTTCATCCCATCAGGGTGGGCTAGATTCTGTAGGTGGAATTGTATCACTCCAAACTAATGTAGTTAGCAATTATTTGGAAAAACTATGTTGACATCCATCAGGTTCTATCTCGCCTTCAGTTACACATCTTTTTTTATTCGTTCATGGTATGTGGGCGTCGCTGGCGAGGCTGGCATTTATTGTCCATCCCTAATTGCCCTGGAGAAGGTGGTGGTGAGCCGCCGCCTTGAATTGCTGCAGTCCGTGTGGTGAAGGTTCTCCCACAGTGCTGTTAGGAAGGGAGTTCCAGGATTTTGACCCAGCGACGATGAAGGAACGGCGATATATTTCCAAGTCGGGATGGTGTGTGACTTGGAGGGGAACGTGCAGGTGGTGTTGCTCCCACGTACCTGCTGCACTTGTCCTTCTAGGTCACTGGTTTGGGAGGTGCAGTCGAATAAGCCTTGGCGAGTTGCTGCAGTGCATCCTGTGGATGGTACACACTGCAGCCACAGTGCGCTGGTGGTGAAGGGAGTGAATGTTTAGGGTGGTGGATGGGGTGCCAATCAATCAGGCTGCTTTGTCCTGAATGGTGTCAAGCTTCTTGAGTGTTGTTGGAGCTGCACTCATCCAGGAAAGTGGAGAGTATTCCATCACACTCCTGACTTGTGCCTTGTAGATGGTGGAAAGGCTTTGGGGAGTCAGGAGGTGAGTCACTCGCCGCAGAATACCCAGCCTCTGACCTGCTCTTGTAGCCACAGTATTTATATGGCTAGTCCAGTTAAGTTTCTGGTCAATGATGACCCCCAGGATGTTGATGGTGGGTGATTCGACGATGGTAATGCCGTTGAATGTCAAGGGGAGGTGGTTAGACTCTCTCTTGTTGGAGATGGTCAATGCCTGGCACTTGTCTGGCGCGAATATCACTTGCCACTCATCAGCCCAAGCCTGGATGTTATCCAGGTCTTGCTGCATGCGGGCTTGGACTGCTTCATTATTTGAGGGGTTGCGAATGGAACTGAACACTGCAATCATCAGCGAACATCCCCATTTCTGACCTTATGATGGAGGGAAGGTCATTGATGAAGCAGCTGAAAATGGTTGGGCCTAGGACACTGCCTTGAGGAACTCCTGCAGCAATGTCCTGGGGCTGAGATGATTGGCCTCCAACAACCACTACCATCTTCCTTTGTGCTAGGTATGACTCCAGCCATTGGAGAGTTTTCCCCCTGATTCCCATTGATTTCAATCTTACTAGGGCTCCTTGGTGCCACACTCGGTCAAATGCTGCCTTGATGTCAAGGGCAGTCACTCTCACCTCACCTCTGTAATTCACCTCTTTTGTCCATGTTTGGACCAAGGCTGAAATGAGGTCTGGAGCCGAGTGGTCCTGGCAGAACCCAAACTGAGCATCGGTGAGCAGGTTATTGGTGAGTAAGTGCCGCTTGATAGCACTGTCGACGACACCTTCCATCACTTTGCTGATGATCGAGAGTAGACTGATGGGGCGGTAATTGGCCGGATTGGATTTGTCCTGCTTTTTGTGGACAGGACATACCTGGGCAATTTTCCACATTGTCGGGTAGATGCCAGTGTTGTAGCTGTAATGGAACAGCTTGGCTAGAGGCGCAGCTAGTTCTGGAGCACAAGTCTTCAGCACTACAGCTGGGCTGTTGTCGGGGCCCATAGCCTTTGCCGTTTCTTGATATCACGTGGAGTGAATCGAATTGGCTGAAGACTGTCTTCTGTGATGGTGGGGATATCGGGAGGCGGCTGAGATGGATCATCCATTCGGCACTTCTGGCTGAAGATGGTTGCAAACGCTTCAGCCTTGTCTTTTGCACTCACGTGCTGGACTCCGCCATCGTTGAGGATAGGGTTGTTTACAGAGCCTCCTCCTCCCGTTAGTTGTTTAATTGTCCACCACCATCTCGTATGAATGATGTTAAATTGATAAAACAGAAGACCCCAATGCCACTCACTGCAGTTGGATTTCTGTTTTTATATAGAACAAAAGAAAATTCTAGTAATCTGAACTTCAGAATCAATATTACCCTGAGCTTTATCAGTCCTATCATTTGGCCACAATCATAACTGTGAAATTCCACTCGCAAGTTAACATCAGTAATTGTATCTTATCCAATCAATAAGATGTTTTGCATTTTATGTATGTAATCTTTTAAATGTTTCATATTTCACTTTTAAGTTTTACCACTTTTGTGCTGTGGTGGAGGGGCACTTTGCAGCATTAACCTGCAGTTCGAGAAACATAGGAGCAGGAGTAGGACATTCAGCTCCTCGAATCTGTTCCGCCATTCACTGAGATTATGGCTGATCTGTATACTAACTCAATCCACCTGCCTTGGCTCCATATCCCTTAATACCGTTGGCTAGTAAAAATCTATCAATCTCAGATTTAAAATTATTAATTGAGCTAGCATCTACTGCTTTTTGTGGGAGTGTTCCACACTTCTACCACCCTTTGCGTGAAGAAGTGTTTCCTAACTTCTCTCCTGAATGGTCTGGCTCTGATTTTAAGGTTATATCCCATTGTTCCAGACTCCCCCACCAGCGGAAAATGTTTCTCTCTATCTACCTGATCGATTCTTTTCAAAATCTTAAAAACCTCAATCAAATCTCCAGGGAATATAAACCTAGTTTATGTAATCTCTCCTCATAATCTAGCCCTTGGAGCCCTGCTAACATTCTAGTGAATCTGCGCTGCATTCCTTCCAAGGCAAATATATCCTTTCTAAGGTGCGATGCCCAGAATTGTACACAGTCCTCCAGATGTAGTCTAACCAGGGCTTTGTATAGCTGTAGCAAAACTTCCTCCCCTTTATATTCTAGCCCTCTAGTTATAAAGGCTAACATTCCATTAGCCTTTTTGATTATTTTTTGTACTTGACTACTACATTTTAGTGATCTGTGTACATGGACCCCTAAATCTCTCTGGACCTCCACTGTTCCTAGCTTTTCACCATTTATAAAATACTTAAATCTACCCTTTTTTGGTCCATAATGGATGACCTCATACTTAACTGCTTTGAAATCCATTTGCCAAAGCTTTGCCCACTCACTTAATTTATCAATGTCTCTTTGTAATTTTATGTTCCCATCTACACTACTTACTATGCCACCAATCTTTGTGCCATCGGCAAACTTGGATATATGACACTCCATTGCATTACGTAAGTTGTTAATAAATATAGTGAATAGTTGAGGCCCTAGCACAGAACCTTGTGGGACACTACCAGTCACTTCCTTCTAATTTGAGTACATACACATTATCCCTACTCTCTCTTCTTTTGCCTAACCAATCTCCTAACCAGGCCAATAATTTGCCTTCAATTCCATGAGTTTTAATTTTGGCTAACAGTCTCTTATATGGAACCTTATTGAATGCCTTCTGGAAGTCCATTTAAACTACATACATAGACATTCCCCTGTCTACTACTTCAGTTATTTCCTCAAAAAATTCAGTTAGGTTTGTTAGATATGACCGTTGCTTTACAAATCCATGTTGGCTCTCGCTAATCAGCTCAAATTTCTCTTAAGTGCTCAGTCACACTTTTCTTAATTATAGTTTCCAATAACTTCCCCACAACAGATGTTAGACTAACAGGTCTATGATTTCCTGGCTTCTCTCTCTCCTTTCTTAAATAATGGAGTTACATTTGCAATTTTCCAATCTAAAGGGACAATTCCTGAATCGAGAGCTTTGGAGGATTATGGCAAAGCATCTGCAATTTCCTCGCCGACTTCCTTTTAAAATGATGGTGGAAGCCATCAGGTCATGTGGGTTTGTCAGTCGTTAGTGCCATTTTTTCTAATACTGTTTCCTTGCTTACGTTAACTTTAGTGAATTCCAGTCCTTAATTCATTATTAGTTTCCCTGGAATGTCAGATATATTGTTCCCTTCCTCTACTGTGAAGACTGACGCACATAATTATTCAACAAGTCTGCCATTTCCTTATTTTCGTTTGCAATACTACCCACATCTGTTTTAAAGGGCTCACATTGCCCTTGACTACCCTTTTTTTCTAAAATAATTGTAAAAACTTCTTGTGTTAATCTTAATATCCCGTGCAAGTTTCTTTTCGTATTCCCGTTCTGCAGCTCTTGCTATCTTTTTTTTGTCTTTCTTTGTTGTTCTTTATATCTCTCCCAGTCCTCTGGATCTACACTATTTTTTGTACTTTTGTATGCCCTTTCCTTTAGTTTTATGTTATCTCTCACCTCTTTTGTCGACCATGGTTGTTTTATTGGGTAAGTCGTGCTCTTGCCCCTTAGGGGTATAAAATGCTCCTGTATTAAGTTATTTTTTGAACACTTCCCACTGTTCATCTGTAGTTTTACCCAATAACAGTTTTGACCAGTTTGCTGTCGTCAGTCTCTGTCTCATCCCGTTAAAGTTAGCCGTAACAAAATCTAGAATCTTAGCAACTGTTAAGTTTCTCCTTTTCACACCTAACATTGAATTCGATCACATTATGATCACTGTTGGATAAATGTTCCTTTACTGTTGGTAATGAGCCAGACTTAGTTAATAATCTCATTACTAAATCTAGTATGGCCTGCCCTCATATTGGTTCTCGAACATATTACTCCTGAAAACTATCTTGAATGCACACAAGAAATTCATTACCTTTCTGACTTGAGCTACTTCCCAATCTGTATGAAAATGAAATTCTCCCATTTAAAACAAGTCTACTTTTGCTACAAGCCTCTCTAATCTCTGAATTAATACATTCTGCCACTTTATTGCTGCTATCAGGAGGTCTGTAGACAACTCCCATTACAGTTTTAAGTCCTCTCTTATTCCTCAATTCTAACCATAGAGTCTCTGCTGATTGCTTTCTCTTACCTGTATTCTCTCTTACTAATGTTGTAATATTGGGATAGTTTCTGCTAGATTGCGCTGGTTTTATCAGCGCAATCTGGCTGAATCAGCAGGAAAGTTCGGGGAATTTCTGTTTACACTGGGTGTAAATTACATCCAGCGTAATTTGAGTTTCCACTATCTTTTGCGCTGGTTCAAAAAACATTGTGCTGAAGCTGGCCCTGCCCACAAAACTGGCTACGCCACCAAACAAAATGGGGATGGCGAGTTGCCGCCGATTGGGGCTGTTCGATGAGGGTCTTCAAATTAAGCTAGTTTTCTTAGGCGCACAGGCACTAGGAGAAACGTTTTTACATATTAAATATTTAATTTACTAAGAAATTGACTAGTGTGCACCAATGAAAGTAGTAAATGGTTCATTTTTGAAGTCATTTTCAGTGATTTTAAAATCAAGTTACTCACAGGTGGAGGACTGGACACTCCTATTAAAAATGCTTATTTTTTTGTGATGAACCCATTTTCAGCTGCATTAATAAAACTGAATCAGGTTCCCACTCTTAAATACATCAATGAGCCTCCTTTATTGCAAAGAAAAAATAAACGATTGCACTCTGTTAAACTGTGCTGGTTCATGGAAGATTTTACAGTTTGTGACAATGCAAATACATTTTAGCAGAAACTCGAACTGTAACCCAGCCGAAGCAATTTTTGGGCACAAATTACACCCAAAGCGGAAATTCTACCCCATTATCTTTAATCAATAAGGCTACCCCTCCTCCTCTTCCGGTTTCCCTATCCTTTCTAAAGACCTTATAACCTGGAATATTTAGCTTGCAGCCATGTCTCCGCAGTGGCCACCGTGTCACACCCTCCAAGCTGTATTTGAGCCTCTAGTTCACTAAATTTATTTTGTATACTGCCTGCGTTAGTATATAAAACTCTTATTTGGGCAAGAGACCCTAACCTGTTCTACCGATGATCTAAACCAATATTTACAGTCGGTCACTGAGCAAAAAGAACCAACGTCCATAAAGAAACTATACTCCATTCCAGCAATGTAGATGACTGATGTAACTTTGCACGGCAGTCAAATTGGCAACTTTTTTGAGCCAGGGAATGATTTGCTAATTTTCACCATGAATTTACAATTTAATTGTTTGTTGCTAAGGTTGTCGGTTAATTTCTAATTAATCAATTTCAGCTATTATAAAGAACTTCACTGTTGCCTTCCACTCAAACAAGAATATTAAATATTAGCTGCAAGAGTAATAGAAATTCAACCATCAACTCAATTAAAATTTGACAGCTTCCAATCTTATTAATCAATTCATTTGGGAAGGGGTGGAGAAAATGAGATTGCATGGTTTCCTAGGTTTTCACCTTGGAAGGAACTAATGGAACATGTGGTTGAGTATCCAAAACACAATGTTTACAAGCGAAACTGAAACTTGATCTTTGTCATTTTGAATGTGGTGGAAAACATACCAAAATAGCTGGAAGTGTTGACATGAGCTGTTGAATAAGTAGAACTAATCATACCAAAATAGGGTCTTGTATAAGTAATGGATGAATTGTGTAATCCTTTAAACTGCACTAGGAATTTTCTAGAACTTTATTTGGTATGCAATGGCGAAAGCACTGGGATGTTAATTCAACTTGTTCAGTTGGTAAAAGATCATGCATATGTGAATAGTGTGCTTAGTGAAGCTGTTATATTGCACATACCAGTTTGACACTACTTCCTGCTTGGAGTGAGTGAGTGTAAGCAGCAAAGATGTGACTGACCTGGTCGATAGGGCAAATGCAGTTGACTCCGGATTTTCAGAAAGCCTTTGCTAAGTTTCTGCATCAGTGATTTAGTAGCTGAGGTAAGGAGTCATGTAATAGGAGGTTAAAATACGGCAATTTATTAAAAATAAATTAATTAAATTTAAATTGGCCTAAAAAGAAATGAAGCATGACCAGAAATAGGAGCTATACCCGCTATAAAGAGATCGGCTTTGTTGGTCAGGAACGGGTTGTAGTGTGATCAAAATCGCAGTACTGCACTTAACATCCTCGCTCGTGCTGACGTCCAAGTCTTCGTCATTTTGGTGACATCCTTGAGCTGTGCGGCCCAGGCACCTGCTAGAAATGGCATTAATGCTAATCCCTCTTGCTTTCAATTAGGAGACAAAGCAAATAATGAGGAACAATATAACCAGAATCAGAAGAATTTAAGTAATTAGATGAATAGATGGCAGATGAAATGTAATATGGGTAATAATATAAAACAATAAATATAGGAACTTTTAACCAAAAGGAGTATGCTGTGACGGAAACAGAGCTCTGTTGTGCCTTGAACAGTAACATTTCTGTATTAAATTTTACTTATAGCTGATCCCAATCCTGCCTTCGTCCAATGTTCACACCTGCATTTCCCAGCAAGAAAATTACCAGGAGTGAGGACCCTTCCCTAATTCAAACTGCTGAGGTTGACTAATACCCAATTGCCATGCTGGTTGAGTGCCACAGTGGATAGTGGATTTACCCAGTAAGAACATCAGGAGAAGTGCTGTTGCTCACTAACATGTATGTTCCATACTTGTGCGGTTATGTTTCCTCTCAAATGTTGGCAGCTACTGTAGCACAAGCTTGGTAAGTTCTGCTGAGCCATGGATATTGTGCCAAGAATGGGGCATTAATGACATCTCTTCCATTTTTCCACACCAAGTGCACCTGTTCTCTAGATGTTAACAACATTGGTGACCGAGGTTCTTGCCAGTCAACATTTTGCTACCAATAAGGATGATCATCTTTTGGTTTATATTTTTACTGTCCAATAATTTGGATCTAGAAAGCTTTATATTGAATAAAAGTGGCTAATTCTGTTCATGAACAACTTTTTTTCAGGCAAAGGGGGAATCAAATGGAGAAATTAACTTTTTGTATCGGTCGTGACGTAGTTGGTAGCACAGCAGGCCAGTAGACAGACCACTGACCAAATTGCTTAGAATTTTAACCTACTATTTCTAAGTTTAGACTATTAACTACCCTCTTTGAAATAATTTTGTTCTTGTTGACTTTTCAAATTAATGCAAATGGACACTGAATTCCATTCTCTCTGATGTGGTAACATTTGACTCTTCAAATTTGGAAACCACTGTTCAGGTCCCATGGTGTATCGTAGAATTCTTCTGAAGCAGGGCCTGGTCTAGTAATCCACGTCAGGCATTCTAGGCCACAAAGCTGGGACCAGGATGTTAAAGAAAGAACTTGCATTTATTTAGCACCTTTTCAAGATCTCAGAACATTCCAAAGTGTTTTACAGCCAATTTTTCTCTCCCAACCGTACCTGTACACCTGTTTATCGTAAGTCTTCAGTTCTTTTGAAGGGTATGCACCCAAAATATCTTTTTTCTTTTTAAAGATGTTGACTGACCTGTTTATTGCCAGCATTTTCTGCTTGTATTTCAACTATTAAGAATGTTGATTTGGACATAACAGCGCTAAGACTCTGCACTTAACATATTAGCATATTTAACATACCAGACAGTAATGTATGTTTTCTGCAGCTTGATGAATCAAGTGATGGTACCTAATCTTAACCCACGTGTGCTGTGACCAGCAAGAAAGAATCCAATAAATAATCCATCACACTGCCATAGATACTCGAATCAGCTCTGCATTCCCATCGTTTGAACCACACTCCCTCTCTTCTTTTTCTTCCCCTTCTCTCTGTCTCCCCGCCCCACCCCGAAGCTATAACCTCCAGGCTAGTGACTTCAGTGCAGCCTCAGCAATCAGCTGAGCCTGAGAACCCACCCAGAGTGTAACTTGGTTTCTGATCTGGCATGTCCAGCTTTCAACGCTAACTGAAAAGGAAACTGGTTCTTTGGCTCATGCCTTTGTCGTGGATAGATCTGTTGGAACTGGGTTTCATTCTTGAGGGCAGTAACAGATTAAAAATAATTTTTAAATTTCAATGAGAATTACTCAAGGTATGCAAGCATGTAGCATTATTTATTGGGAGGTAGTACGTTATTGCACATATGTAAGGGTTTTTATATTTCTTTGGGTTTTTCTAATGTATTGGGTATTCCCCTGTAGAAACGCAGCAGAGAAATCCCCAAAATAGTTTTGGATCATGACTATCTTGTTAATTTCCATACACTTCCTTTGTTCAGAACTCTCATATAGATAGGCTGATTGCTTAGGATTTTAAAATTGGTATTGCCATCTTAAATCATGTTATGCACCTGTTACATAGAACTTGGATATAATTATAAATATTGTTGCTTTTAAATTGACTTGCTTGTACGAGTTGGCTTGCTTATGGTTAATGAAAAGCTGATGGTTGCTAAGTAGTAGGTGCTTAAAAATTGTTCACGAAATTTTGACTGAATCATAAAAAATTTACGGCACTGAAGGAGGCCATTCGGCCCATCGTGTCCGCGCCAGCCAATAATGAGCCACCCAGCCTAATCCCACTTTCCAGCACTTGGCCCGTAGCCTTGTAGGTCACGGCACTTCAGGCGCACATCCAAGTACTTTTTAAATGAGTTGAGGGTTTCTGTCTCTACCACCCTTTCAGGCAGTGAGTTCCAAACCCCTACCACCCTCTGGGTGAAAAAAACTTTCCTCAGTTCCCCTATAATCCTTCTATCAATCACTTTAAATCCGTGCCCCCTGGTTATTGACCCCTCTGCTAAGGGAAATAGGTCCTTCCTATCCACTCTATCTCGGCCCCTCATAATTTTGTACACCTCAATTTAAATCACCCCTCAGCTTCCTCTGACAAAGAGAACCACCCCAGCCTGTCCAATTCTGAATTGTGTATCCGGAATATTTGTGTTGAGTAGCTTATTTGCTTATGTTGAAGCCTGAGAAGTCTATCTTTTGATGGACTGGGTATTCTGTTGTATGTCAAAGTTCTCTATTTTCTATCTCCATAGATAAAATTCTCCAGTCCCGGCAACATCCTCATAAATCTCCTTTGTGCCCTCTCTAGTGCAATTACATCCTTCCTGTAATGCGGTGACCAGAACTGTACACTAAGAAAGGATATACTTGCCATAGAGGGAGTGCAGCGAAGGTTCACCAGACTGATTCCTGGGATGGCAAGACTATCGTATGAGGAGAGATTGGGTCGACTAGGCCTGTATTCACTAGAGCTTAGAAGAATGAGAGGGGATCTTATTGAAACATATAAAATTCTGACCGGGCTAGACAGACTGGATGCAGGGAGGATGTTTCCCCTGGCTGGGGGGGTCCAGAACGAGGGGTCACAGTCTCGGGATACCGGGTAGGACATTTAGGACTGAGATGAGGAGTGGTGAACCTGTGGAATTCTCTTCCACAGAAGGCAGTGGAGGCCAAGTCAAGTCACTGAATATATTTAAGAAGGAGCTAGATAGATTTCTAGATACAAAAGGCATCAAGGGATCTAGGGAGAGAGCGAGAATATGGTATTGAGATAAAGGATCAGCCATGATTATATTGAATGGTGGAGTAGGTTCGAAGGGCCGAATGGCCTACTCCTGCTTCTATTTTCTATGTTTCAAACTGTGGCCTAACCAGTGTTTTATACAGTTCCAGCATAAGCTCCCTGCTCGTATATTCTATGCCTCTGCTAATAAGGGACCATCACCCCTAGTGGTTTATTTATTGTTTGGGGACTTTACCTGTAGTATGTTAAAGAGAATTTTGTTGAAATGCAAGCATTAAAGGTGGGGAAGGTTTTATGCTATTGGCCAGATGCATTTTTTTTGTTTAACTTTTAAAAAAAAAAAAAAAATTTTGAGCATTGTCTGCAATTTGTGACCAAATTACTTTGTGAGCAATGTTACATTGCCATCAATGCATCAAAACATACCAATGTGAACTGGTGGATAGGAAAAGCAAATCAGAAGTTCACTGGAGACAAAACTGATCTATAGCTGTGAATTATCATCATGGGTATAAATTGTAGTAAAGGGTATATTCTGTAATTTGTGAAGGCTTTTTTTTAAAAAAAGGGCAAAAGTCTGTAGGTATCTGCATTCATTCTAATGGGCAGAAAATTCTGAATTGTGTATCCGGAATATTTGTGTTGAGTAGCTTATTTGCTTAAAATGTGAAGCCTGAGAAGTCTATCTTTTGATGGACTGGGTATTCTGTTGTATGTCAAAGTTCTCTATTTTCTATCTCCATTTCTGGGGATAGGCTGTCAACCAATATCTATTGCAAGCCCACCGACTCCCACAGCTACCTTGATTACACTTCCTCCCACCCCGCTTCCTGTTAGGACTCTCTTCCCTTCTCCCAGTTTCTCTGTCTCCGTCGCATCTGTTCTAACGATACCACCTTCCACACCAGTGCTTCTGATATGTCTTCCTTTTTCCTCAACTGAGGATTCCCCTCCACTGTAGTTGACAGGGCCCTCGACCATGTCCGTCCTATTTCCTGCACTTCTGCCCTCACCCCTTTACTTCTCTCCCAGAACCATGATAGGGTCCTTCTTGTCCTCATCTTCCACCCACCAGCCTCCACATTCAACGTATCATCTTCCGCCATTTCCTCCACCTCCAGCACGATCCCGCCACCTAACACATCTTCCCCTGCCCTTTTAGCATTCCACAGGGACCGCTCCCTCCGCGACTCCTTAGTCCACTCTTCCACCATCCGCTCTCCTCCCCACAGCACCTTTCTGTGCAAGCGCAAGCGATGCAACACCTGGCCCTTCACCACCTCCCTTCCCACCGTCCAGGGCCCCAAACATTCCTTCCAGGTGAAACAGCGGTTTACTTGTCCTTCTTTCAATTTAGTATACTGGATCCGCTGCATACAATGTGGTCCCTTCTACACTGGGGAGACCAAACGCAGACTGGGTGATCGCTTTACTGAACACCTCCACTCTGCCCGCAAGCGTGACCCTGACCTGCCATTTTAATTCCCCTTCCCACTCCCACTCTGACCTCCCTGTCCTCTGCTTCTTACACTGTTTCAATGAAGCTCAACGTAAGCTCAAGGAACAGCACCTCATCTTTCATTTAGGCACTTTACAACCTTCCAGACTCAACATTGATTTCAATAACTTCAGACCATAACCACTGCTCCCATTTTTTTTTCAGTCAGCTAGTGCTGGTAATGGTTCTGCTGTTGCCATTTACAGCTAGTCCTGATCAATCTTTTGTTTCTTAACCTGTCCCATTATCACCTTCCTTGCCTTGCACCATCATCCCTTTTTCTCATTTAATTACTTGTGTCCTCTACCCATCACAGACCTTCCCTTTTGTTCTTTCCTCTCTTTCTCCTCCACCACCCCCCCCCCCCCCACTTCCTCTGGCTCTGTACTGAAAAACTTTTAACTCTTTAACATCTTCCAGTTCTGACGAAAGGTCTTCGACCTGAAACGTTAACTCTGTTTCTTTCTCCACAGACGCTGCTTGACTTGTTGAGCTTCTCCAGCATTTTCTGTTTTTAACCCAGTCCAAGTATTGTGCTACATAACTTCATGCAGAAGCCATAGCTCCTCCTGTGATACCCAATAAAATGATTCCTTGTATTAATTCTGGTCTAATCATGTGGTACAGAAGTGGCAGCTATTCTTATTCTCAGTGACACACCCACTGGTGTTGGAAGGGGAGAGAAAAGGATAAGCTAAATATGCCAAGAAAGAAATTGCTATAGGAAGCTCAAGTCATTCATGATGTCAAATCAACACTTTTTATTATAGACTTGAAATGCATTATTATGTTTTATTTTTAATATTTATTCCTGGTCTGCTATTTCTTCATTATAATAGACAATATTTTAATTTTGCAGTTTAAAAATTTCAAACAAAAATAGAAAAGAATTGGTAAATCTGCACAATATATCCAAGAAAACAGTTGCCTTTTTTACTTTTTGAGGAATTAAAATCTTGTTCAGATCTTGTTAACTGAAATTGATTTGAATTGGCTGCAGTGAAGAAATATTTTATTCCTTATGTCTTGGTGTTAGTGACTTGTGTAGAAAACTCCATTATAACTCTACCTCATGAAAATGGTTATCTGTTGTGTTTCAAACTCAGAGGAGCTATAGTCCTTAATTTTAGCTTAAACAAGGCCTTTTTCATTACTAAAAAGCTTCATTTATAGTGTAACATTTAAAAGGACATTGATGTGTTTGGAGATTGAAAAGTTGAGAACAAAACTTCTAGAGCTGCACTTGTTTTCATTAGGGGAAAAAAATCAATAAGAAAACATGATCCAGGTCTTCAAAATGCTCAGAAAGATGATGTAGTAGCAAGCAGGCTGTAGGGGTGCGGTAGCTTAGTGGTTATGTTACTAGATTAGTAATCCAGAGGCCTGGACTAATGATCCAGTGAACATGAGTTCAAATCTCACCATGGAAGTTTGAGAATTTGATTTCAGTTTTTATAAAAAGCTGGTATCAGGTATAAGTGAACATGAAGCTGTTGATGGTCGTAAAAACCCTACTGGTCCACTAATATTCTTTAGGGTAGGATACCTGACATCTTTACCTGGGCTGGCCTATATGTGAGTCCATTCCCACATGGTTGACTCTTAACTGCCCTCTGAAGTGACCTAGCAAGGCACTCAGTCATATCAAAATCTCTCTGGGCAACTAGGGGTGGGCAATAAATGCTGGCCTTGCCAGTGATGTCCACATCCTGAGAATGAACAATAATTTTACTTGGATTATAATTGCAGGACTAGAGGATATTAATTTGAGATTAGAAGGAATTTTTTCCCACTATATTTTGAAACCCACCCAAACAGAAGTTTAAATGCATTAATTTGCTCTCTCTTTTTAAGTAATAACTGAATGAACACTTGTTTAGGGATAAAGTTGCGGGTAAGTGCCAGTAGAGTTTCTCAAGAGTGTGGAACATGGTTTCTAACCTGTGAGTAACTTGAAAATGTCATGTAAAGGAAGATAACGGGTCTTGGATTTGAAGAATCTTATGATTTGATGGGTATTCTGAAGGTTAATTACAGAGAAGAACATGGAGAAACTTTGTGAAACTTTTCCTTGGGTGTTTAGATTAGGTAGAGTGCATGATGGATTTTAGATAATCTGAGGGAAGTCTTGATGGGACAAACAGCCTTTTCTGGTTTCATGCTTTTTTTTTGTTTCTGTGGGCTATAATGCAGTCCTAAATGCCACAATAAGGTAGCCTTTTTGGAGACAGGTTTCCAAAATGGCAGCCCTGAGATCCGGCAAATAAATTTTTTTCCATCGGGAGAGGGAGAGAATGAAACTGCTTTAAGGTGAAATAGATAAACTAGACAGTCTGTGGAATTGAGTAACAAAAAGAAGTGATTTATAAAGAATTATAATTGGCTACCTGATTCTGTATTTGTGTTTAAGTGTAGGATGCCGTTGATGAAACCTGCAAACGATGCAACCTAATGGCCAATTTTAACCCTGGGTGGGAATCGGGGGTGTGAACCGTAGTGGGCAGCGAACCGTCCGGTCCCCCGGAGTGAGGCCCAAGAAATTTTAACTTTAATTTACATGCCTCGACTCTTGACTCCTGCTTAAAGCCGGCAGGAATGTGTCACCGGCAGCGGGCAGGAGTCAAAACTGGTGCAGGGTCAAGCCACCACCAGAGGCGCATGGAAACGGTCCCCGACAAGTCCATGATTTGGGGAGCCAGGGGAGACCCAAGGCATCCTTGTGGGCCAAGAGAGTATACCAGGGAACCTTTTTTTCTTAATTTTATTTAATAAAGAAGGCCCTACCCGGGCCTGTATGGGTGCTGCCGCCAGCTCTTGCAGGCGAGCTGGAGACTATGCAGGCCGTATTCGGCCCCACGGTTAAAATCGCTTATGCGCCCCGATGACGTTGCAGTTTAAATTGGGCCCCAGCTGCTCTAGGGTGGGCAGCCTTCCTGTACCTGAAGATAGGTTAGTAAAAATGGTGGAGTGACAGAAACGTATCCCCTTCCTCCCGGCTGTTTGAGACTCTTTATGGTTATATAGGTATTTATATTTAAAAAAATGCTGTATCACAAGATTACTAATTGTGAATCAGAGCCAGTGACAACTATGTGATAAAGGTTGGATATTTTCTTGACTGAAATGGTAAACAAAATTTGAGGTCTTCTAGTGTTATTAATGTATGAATTAGAATTGGTTGTGTAGGTTTTTAATGTAAGCTACTTTAATGCTACACTGTGTCAAGCTCGTCATTAAAATGTGTAACAATTGTCTTCATGCTCAGGGTTACATCACTACACTGATGTAAACTTTTTAAAATGGCTATAATAACCAGACTTCTGGTATAAAAGCCATGTTTCATACGTTTTAAAGCTTTGAAATAGTAACATTGCTACCCAGTTTGGTAATCTTCGGAGTGATGCATTCACTTTTGAAGAGAATTATAATTACTAGAATTATTTTGAAACTTGTAATGAGTGAAGCGGGGTGTTTTTCTATCCAGGAACCAGTTTGTTTCACTATTTCTACATAAACATTTTGTCTCTCTTTAATTACAACGTTTGGACTAACATGTTAGTGAATCTGTTGCTAAGTAAACTAATAATTACATACACTCACCACTCCCTTTGTTATTGGCATTATAGCAAGTCTATAGGTTGTGGCAGGTGATCTGATGTCATAAAAATTGCTTCCACTGAAAAACCTGCTTCATCTTAATGACTCATTTTAATTGGGTGTGGCTGCTTAATGTAGAAGTTTTATGTTTCCTTTGTGTGAGTGTTGCCAGCATTTTCTGTTTTTAATTCAGATTTCCAGCATCCGCAGTATTTTGCTTTTGTTTCCTTTGTGTGCTGTTTTTGTACTTGCCATCTCTGGGAAGGTGTGCGTATATAGTGCGGAAGGTTATAGCGTCCCTTTGTCTTTTCATGGGCTGTTCGTCACCTGCAGATGGCCCCCTTCTTCCATACCTCTGCCAGTGCTGTACAGCATTAAAAGTGGCCAAGAGACAACTGTCCATCTGGCCCAGTATCTCACTGTAGCACCTTTTGAGATTTTGAAGATTGGGTGCTCAGCAGTTTATTTGAAGTTATCCTACTCCTGCTGTCACAGGAGTAGGATAACTGGTGCTCCAACATTTTGCACCATAATGCTTCACCTTCTATAGACTGCTGTAAATTAAACTTTTTTTGAAAATATCCAACAGGAAGCTGTAAATGACAATTTCACAATAGCTGTGATTTAAAAATAGTGGAAAGACCTTGCATCTTGTCACATCCTCTTGATGGCCCAAACTCTTCAAATAGTTCCCGTTGTATGTATTTTAATGTATAAAATGTATGTGTGCGTATATCTCCAAATCCAGATTCCTCTTTCTCCCACAAACATTATTTTTAATATTTTGTTGAATCTTTAATCCAAAGATGCTGATAAAATTGTTCTTTTCATTTAATGTGTTATTGGAGGTATTCAAAAAAAAATGTTGGTGTTAATGCTGTAATGATTCTGTGCTGATACCCAGATAATGTTACTCAGCAGTGAGGGGCCATTTTTTGCACAAGACAAATACAATGAATGACCATTTCAGTGCAAAAATGCAATCAAAATGACCATTACTAGCTTAGCCCTAAAACTTGAAAACTTAGTGGAACACGCACTTAGCTGAATTCTTCAGCTTACAGCTATTACCAGAAAGTAAAGGAATATTTTGCATTTATGTAGTGCCTAATTATGTTGTTAAAACATCGCAAGCCATTTCACACAGTGCATTACTTTTGAAATGTACTGACTCTAGCCGTGGCTCAGGAGTAGCACTCTCTCCTCTGAGTCAGAAGACTTTGGGTTCAAGTCCCACTCCAGAGACTTGAACACAAAATCTAGGCTGAGGGAGTGCTGCACTGTTGGAGGCGGCATCTTTAGGATGAGATTTTTAATTGAGGCCCCGTCTGCCCTTTCAGGTGGACATAAAAGATCCCATGGCATCATTTTGAAGAACAGGAGAGTTTTTCCCAGTGTCCTGACCAATATTTATCCCTCAACCACTATCACTAAAAAAACGGACTATCTGATCATTGTCGCATTGCTGTTTGTGGGAGTTTGCTGTGTACAAATTGGCTGCCATGTTTCCTACCTTACAGCAGTGACTACGTTTCAAAAGTACTTCATTGGATGTACAGTGCTTTGGGACATCCAGAGGTCGAGAAAGACTCTATATAAATGCAAGTCTTTCTTTTACATAGGCAAACAGAGCACCACCCTTTGCCAGTAGGTCCTACAAGCAGCAGAGGTGAATGATCAGTTAATCTGTTATTTTAGTGGTGCTGTTTAAGGGAGAAATATTGGTCAGAACCAAGAGAACTGTGCTTTGAATAATGTAATGGGATCTTTAATCCCCACCTGAAATGGGCAGATGGGATCTCAGTTTAACGTCTCATCTGAATGATGGCACCTCTGACAATGCAGCACTCTTAATACTGCACTGAAGTGTTGACATAGATTATGTGTTCAAGCCCTGAATGGGACTTGAATCTACACTTTCTGACCTAAAGGCGACAGCTCTACCAACTGAACTGGGAGCAGGATAACAGTGAAAGTGTTTGCAGGCATTAAATATGCATTACAGTGCCTTTAATGCCTGGTTTGAGTAGGGGCTAAATTTAGTTAATCAAAATGGGATTATAGGAGCTATTGATCTTGAACTGGGAGCAATTAGCTCTCTGGCTCCCCTTGGTTGCTAGTTTTCAGATCTCAGCTAAACTTAAAATGCATTATAGAAACTGTGCTCACGCGAATGTAAAGGTTGAATTATGCAAATTTTTATAAGCATTATACAGTGATGGCAAATATAGTCAGTATAATTTGTAATATGATATTTTGATCCATTTAACAGTTTGTGCTAGATGCAACCAGAAGTGCATTCCTGTGTAATGTGAATACTTAGTAGAAAACTTCAAGTTCTTGTAATATTGAACATTTGGGTTACTCCTGTCACTTAAGGGCATTAATTGCCTAATAATACAACTGTAGGTGATATCTGTTACCTCCTTGAAGCTAATTTTTTTATTTTAAAAAAACATTTTACCTCTTTGGGACAGCAGACGGTTCCATTTTTGCTTTGTAGCTCACGTGTCTATTCGCTTAGAGTAACAAAAATGCATTCTCTGTCAGGAGGGCCTTTTAACTGTTAAAGAAACTTTTTTATGGGAATGCTAGCAATGTGGCAATTAATCTTAAACTATAGTTATATTGCAGTACAAATCTGAGACTAATCACTGCGGTTTGTGAGGTGCTGTATGATGTCTTGTTACTTTGCCTGGGTGTGAATTGTAGCCTTGCTGCCAGGACTGAGCTCTGTACATGCATACATAAAAATTCCACTTCCTGAGGTCAGTTTTTTTTAATGCTTTGAAGTGCAGGTGGGATCATCCACGTTCCCAAAACATTAAAGGCTCTGCTTAAGATTGTAAAATGCCCAAATGAATCAGCAGGCTGCCTGAACACTTTTAAACTAGACTTCGCACTGTTCTGGAGTTGGATTCTGCACGGTGTCAAGCCCAAGTGCTTTGAGCTGGTTTACCTGAGGAAGTCTCAAACCAGCTGAGCTCCAGAATTGTGCTACCACTTTTGCATTGAAATGGAACTATCCTCTGAAATCAAAAAATATGTTCCCTGGTATTAAAATTGGATATGGTTTCTAAAAGGTAATTATGTAAATGCATCTTAACCTGGATATTTGCTCATATACTCTCCTTGAGAAAATCTAGGCTGAGTTCTGAAGATTGTTACTGTGGATTGAGCATGTTGAAATTGGTAATGGTGAAACTTTTCAGTTTTGCATACAAGGTTTCAGCTTGGCATAAAGGACATCACGTGAAATGCTCAATTTGCACAGCTTCTGTATGTAAGGAGAGATTTCCTGCAGGCACGTATTGGGGAAATTGCACACTATTAGCTTGTGATCATGGGGATGGGTGTGCAATTTCCCTATATATGTTCCTGGCGTGTGCTGATGAGCAAAAGTGGAAAATGTCACTACTGTAGTATTTTATGACCTAATGGGTACTTGAGTGTCACTTTTTTTTCTATAGTCAAAACTGCTGAGAGAGTTCCTTTTCCACCATTTGGAAGAGAATCAGCCATACCAGGTTTAAATCAGGTAAGTGGACTGCGTGTACAATTTATGTTTTATCTATTCAGCCAAAGTTGTTCTTGTAACATTTGCAGATGAAGTAGTTTATTCTCCTCTAAAACGGCCATGTTTTAAATTTGCACAATATTACCAATTTAAAGTAGATTTGATATGGATGTAAATGGTTAACTTAACTGTGTTCAAATTAATGGTAAAATATAATGCTAAATATTTTGTGGTTAAATATAGATGTTAGTAATTGTTACAAAAAGAAAAAAAAACGCTAGCTTGAGTAGCTGTGACATATATTAAAAATTACTGGTGTAAGTATGCTGAAATTACATTTTGTGCCAATCAATTAACCTGCCCAATTGTTACCTAGCTTATGAGTTGAGGTGTGTTTGTGTGTATTTTTTTCTATGATAAACATTGCATTGGATTGGTGATTTTGTATGGATAGTTTCTATAGACAGCACTGTGGGAAGGATAATGTGGACCAACAATTTTCAATCTGTAGTGCATTTTTTTTTGTCAATGATAAATTGCAAGTTACATATCTTCAGCTTCTTCTTAATTATTGCCTTAATTTACCTGTCCTTATGTTTTTCCACATTGCTGTCTGTCGTTAGAAACCAGTTTAAATATTTGATTTGAGAAGCCAGAAGAGCATTGAATTTTTAAATGCCATTTCATTTCACATTCAAAGCTATAATGATACAGTACAAATAGTTGTTAAACTGATAGCTGTTAAATTGACAGTTGATGCCTGGATTCATCTGCAATATCAAGCTCAGAATGTGCAGAATTTTAACAGTTGTAATTTGGTTATTTCTTTTGAATATTATGTGCACATGATGTCAGTGGGATTAAGTTTTAACACATCTGTCACCCACTCTAATGTTAATTGCAGCCATTGTTACAGCGGAAATTGAAATATTTTTGTCCAGCATGCATCAAATGGCCAGCATGAGCTTTCTTTCATTCCAATTAAATTAGGCACAACACAATACAGGAAGAAAGCCCAGTTACCTTTTTGTGCATCCAGTTCAACTGAGACGCACTGTTTTCGAGTCAATTTTGTCATAACCTTTAAAAATATATGAAAAAAGAGGAATGTGATCAATCTGTTGTGCTGTATTATAGATGTTCACTTTAAAATGGTTAAATTTAGCAGCTATATCAACTCCAATGCAACTATTTTAAAATATTACACTTTTTTTCTGCTCTACGTGTGCTGCAGTAAATCGAGATGCTCAGACTAATTGTAAACACTTTTATTTTCTGATGCAGGGAAGTTTTCTGAGCTCTGAAATGGGAATGGCCAATTCGGGAGCAATGTCGCCAACTGGAGTCAAACCAGGCTCACAGTATTACCCCTATGCCAGCAATCCTCGGAGACGATCAGTGCAAGAACCAAGTAATCTAGGTAACATCCACAAAGTGTTGCTTAATGCATAGTATACAGTGTCCTTGGTGTTATTACCTAATCATTTGGGTAATTCTCATTAGATTTTTAAATTTCCCTTCCACCCTTGGTTTTGTTTTTTTTAAATAAATAGTTGATATTTTAATGAGAAAAACTGCAAATTTTCTGGATTGTGGTTTGTCATTACTCTGCAATTAGCGTCAAAATGTTTTAACATTTCTAAATGCACTGGTAGATCTCCTGTGGCTTTGGTCAGGACAAAAAAAAATTAAAAGGTGTTCTGTAGCTATCTCTGCTTTATACATCTTTCTGTCTTCCATTCATTTCACCTGTAACTCTGCCTTTTCTTTATTCTATTTAAGTTTCTCTTCCCTTTTTATCTGACTTTCCTTATTTATCTATCTCAATCTCAGTGACCAGGTCAGATTTTGGAGGTTGTCAAAATGGTGTCAGGTGTTAGAGATGCTCACTGATTTATCTCATCAGCTGCCCTGTGGTGTAAACACCAATCAAGTTATCTCATCGTTGGTGCCCTATGCATTAATGCAATACACAGTTTTGTTACTCTATGGAACAAGCATCAAAAGTGCCATCTCATCAGTGGCATCATAAAGCTTATAGCAAAATGGTTGCTAATTGCTAACCCACTGCTAATTGCTGGAAAATATTACGCTTGCAATGATTATATCACAATCCATAGACTTTGTGCATTCTATGTAATTCATGCACAGACCATTGGTGTCTGCCATGATCTAAGCTGGCAGCAAAAGACTAAATAAAACCACCCTCTCAACTCCGCAATATGTAATCATGAATAATAATTGATACATGGAAATAATAGTACGTTTCAGATAATTATGAACTGAAACTTTGCACTTGTGGTTTGTCACCTGAGCCCTTTGATCAGATTGTGCTTATAATCACTCCTAGGGATCTGTTATTCTTTATATAATGTGTTTCTTTTAACTTTATTTTTAAGTATAGTTTCAAATCTTGAGGATTAAAAATGGAGATCCTAATGTTTTTTTTAAATAAACAGTTGATACAGTTACTTTATGATTGCACATCAATTTTTCTCCCTCCTCTCCTGGGGCAACTGATTAATGCTCCATGGACATCACTTGCCCTCTGTCTCTTGCTCTCCATCTCTCACTCATCGTAATTCCATGCATGGCATGAAGAATGATTCATTTTCATTCTATTCAAAACTTTCATTTTATTGAATTTGCTTTATAATTTTGGATGTTAATACATATTTTCTCTTGTAGAATCCCAGCCCAAGAAAGTACGAAAGGTACCTCCTGGCCTTCCATCGTCGGTAAGCATTTTGTTTCTTGATAACTTTTTATAATTCTTTATTAAAATAGTTAGCCGAAAGTATCTTGGCTAATTCACAAGCACGAGAGGTTTCCATATGCCATTGACCGTGACATCTTAACTGTTTGTTAATGCTAAGTGCACTTCAGCTATGGTTTAAATAAAATTGTGTTCTATTTGTGACTGTGCATTCCTAAATCTAATGCTGGGTTGAATAGACATACAGTCATTATAAGAAAAAAAATTGTAGCAAGTCTTCAACTTTCAGATGCTAGTGCTTTGGGGGTACAGTACTTTGAGATTAGGAAACAAAATTTGGGCTTGAATAATTATGATCAGGAAGGGAAACTTTCATACCTACATTTACAGCTTGGAGTTAATACAGAAGGCAATGTTTTCAGGCCATGTTCCTGGAGTAGTTAGGATATGGAATGCCTTACCAGAAGCTATGGTGAAAGCAGAATCCTTTGATTTGAAACTGGAGGTTAGGAAAATACTACTGCATAATATTTGACTAAAACTGTCATCTCTGTTTTAGCCTGTGATCTACTGTAACTTTTTTGATAAAGAAGCCTATTGTTAGACATTTTAGGCACCAAATTCAGTAAGTCTTTTCTATCACTCAAATATTTTTCCCACTTGTTTTAATTAATTTCTTCTTTATTGTCCAGAGAAGCTTTTACTCATAGAACAACAACAATGTGCATTTATATAGCACCTTTTAATGTAGAAAAATGTTCCAAAGCAGTTCATGCAGCTGTAATAAAAAAAATTATCAAAAATATAATTTACTAATGTAAATCTCATTGGAACTTGCTGTAATTTGAAAGGTTTACAAAGTAATGATTAATAATTGTATATGGGTTTTAAAATAGCATGCACAGCATCTTTACTATGCTTGGTTCGCAGCACTCTATTGATGCTTAGTTGCATATTTCTGGAGAATTCAAAATTTTCTTGGGTCACCAAGAATACAAAATGTGTCAGTTCATTCAAGTCTTTTTTGAATGTTTGTCTACCAGTGCCATTTATTCTGAATGCATTTTTGCTTTTTCTCCCCCTGAAATAAACAACCAAGTACTTAAATGTAATTACTATATCATCAAGCAGACATAGTTTGTTGGCAGACTGCATGAACAATATTCTTTCACTTAAGGGATGTGAAATAAGTTTCATCTCTATATGATAGTCATGGCTGCAGTACCAAAAGTTGGCAATCTTTGTCAGAAGCTACAAAGGTGGCTGTTGTGCAAAGTGGAAAAATTCATATTGATGTAGTCTGGGATGCTTTTTTAAGATGTGTTCAACTGGAGACCAGGTAACGTTCTGTGCTGTACCTGGTTTGGGGGGTGTTTGCTGATTGGTAGTTGCTGGGGGAGAGAGAATGGGGAATTCATGACAAATTGAGAAAGATGGTTGCCTCTGTTAAGATGTGCATGTTGGTGTGTGTTTATTCAGATACACTTCTAAAACTCTGCTACCTTGAAATATGGATATTCAAGTGCACTCTTGGGAGCTTAGCTTCTGCTGAAAGCAGCATTAGCAGTTTGACTCAGGAGGCAGAGACTCAACAATGGATTATGATTTGTATGTGTCCCAGGTGGCAAGTAAAGATTTTTTTTTGATATTCTGTTGTTTACATGCCCTTGGGCGTGTTGAAAATGGGAATTTAATATCCGGAGTGTACAACAATTACAGTTTCTAGGCCACCTCAAATTTTACTTTTGCATGTAGAATTCTAAGTAAAATTGTTTAAACTAGCTTGCCATGAATGAAACAAAAACTGTGTTTTAAAATGAATTCCAGAATCTCGTACGTTAGAATTTTGGTTATTGCCGTAATGGAGGAGGCAGCCATAATGGATAATGGAAATAGGCAGATAAGAAAGAGCTTCTCCAAACCTCATTACAACATTTTAAATTAACTTAACTCAGTTTACAATAAAATCGATTTTTTTTTCTAAAATAACTTCTAGCATGTCTGAAGAAGAGTACCTGTTCTACATTTGTTTTAAATGTGAAGCCATGGTTAAAAATCAAGGCCTGTAGTGACGGACATTCCTAATTTTAAAAAGAGTAAAAGACAGAGCAGTGATCAGGTGACTACTCTGGTTTCAAAAGGCTAAAGATTGTAGGAAGGAGGTAAGACTGAGGGAGGTAGGGAATTCCTCAATTTTGAGGTTAGGGGAAAGAATGAGGCTTGATTTCAATGCCATGCAGATGTAGGGAAGAGCAAGATGATGTCGAAAAGACTAAAAGATGAAGTAAAGCAGGAAATAGTGATTAGGTGAAACCAAACTTAGGTTTTCAAAGACCAATGGTTGTAGGAAGAAAGAAAGACTCTGATGATGTACGAACGAATAATTGCTGTTTAGAAGGAATGAGAGAAAAGCTCCAAGGAGTACTGAGCACAGTATCAAAAGAAGAACAAAAATGATTAATGATAATAGAGTCGTCTCAAATATGTTAGCATTCAACTTTTTGGCTGGACTTGAGTTTAAAAATTGGCATACCTAACTTTTTATTGCAGATGATAAAGGAACATATTCCTATAAAGGAAGACACTTAAAACATTGAAAGCGTATCTTGTGTCTAGGCCCTAGACCTATAATTGCTTTAATTTCATCTACTTAGTTGAAAGTAGTCATTATTTTCCATTTGGTATGCCAACTTTGAAGTGATCGCCTTTTGTCATCAGATTTGTGGTGCGTGCTGCTGGTTGAAAGTATTTATGGGATAACTAAATGTTAATCTAGCTCTCTTAGGTTTATTTAAGAAAAATATGCTGCTATTTACTGATTTCTGTCATCTGTGATCTGAAACTAATACCAATGAAACACCTGCAGAAACAAGACTACTGTATCACAATTTGTGTTTGAGAAATTAGAGGAAAGCTAGCAATTTTTCTGCAATTGGAATGAATAATAGAGAATTTATGCTCAAAGCTAGATAATGAAACATATTGTGTATTAAGTAGAAGTTGTTGTCAGCCTGGCATTTTTCATTTATTTTGCCTTGTGCCACTTAACATTTTTCTTCAGACTCATTACTTTCTGTCCCACAGTGATGGGCCTCTGAAAAATGAAGTAGTCATAAACATTTTAGAGAATACCTACAGATTTTTGGTTTATCATGTTAAGCAGTGTTTCCCCAGTATTGGTTATATCTAGACAAATTAAGTCTCTCACTTTGTGATATCCCTTTGCATCAGTATAATAGAGCCTTTATCAGTAGCTGTAGCTTGGGTGGTGGGGGAGAAGGAAATCATGACAATTTGTGCTTTAAGTAGTTGTAAACAATTTTACAACACCAAGTTATAGTCCAGCAATTTTATTTTAAATTCACAAGCTTTCGGAGATTTTCTCCTTCCTCAGGCAAATGTTTCAAGATCTTGAAACATTTGCCTGAGGAAGGAGAAAATCTCCGAAAGCTTGTGAATTTAAAATAAAATTGCTGGACTATAACTTGGTGTTGTAAAATTGTTTACAATTGTCAACCCCAGTCCATCACCGGCATCTCCACATCATGCTTTAAGTAGAGTAGAGCTGGTCGTGTGGATCCAAACTGGGTCTCATCTCCTCTTCTTCCACACAGCCCCAAAAAAAGATGTGATGCATGCACACGTTTGATAGGCTTATTTTTCATATTTCCTGTTTACTTGTACCTATTTGATTTTACACATCCTGTGGCACTAGGAAATGTTCCTAAAAATACTTCTATCATTCTACTGATTGCATTGTGTTTAAGGAACTTGTTAATCCTGCTTAAACATTGTAAAGGGAAATATTTATGGTCGTTAGTTTGTTGGACCCCAACAGAACAGTAGACTGATGTACACTGTCTTGTGTATCTTTAGTCAGTGCAACATTGATTTTGATTGTCTTTTCACCATATGACCAGTGAATCATTATTTCCGCCACTGTCTTAATTACAAAGTGTCGACGCACAAGGCTTCATTTTCTTTCAATTCTACATGTTTCTTGTCTCCGTTCTCTTCAATGGTGTGGACTACACTGACCAAGTATTACAAGCAGATATGCAAAGGTTTAGGATTTCAGATTTCTGAACATTAAAGTTCAGCTTAGTAGTAACTTGGAGTATTTAGAACTATGTATGCATTTCCCACTAAAGGGGTCAGAACAGAATTCTTATTGTGGGCTTCTTTTAAACTTGTAATATTAGTTGCATTTAGTGTTCATAAAGAAAAAATAAATGTATAATCAGGGCTGTTCTTGAAGCAGAGTACTGCTGATTGTGTGGTTCACACCTAAGCTGTAGGTGTTTAACCTGGAAAATGGACATGAAATTCTTCTTAGGATACTAATGAGAATAAATTAGTTTCCACTCATAAGAATTTGTTTTTTGCAATTAACAAGTAAAAACCCATCTGTAAATCATATGTTTATTCTTCCAATCTAAACTTCTTAGCACTAGAAGTTCCACTTCAACTGATCCAGCATTTAATGAGTACATTATTTACGGCAGCCGTGTGGCGACACTGATGCCTTTGGGGACCATGTTTCTATTTTTCCCTATGAGTCTCTTGTAAGAACCCAACTGGGTGTTTACATTATAACTGGATGAAATGACAATTAAGGTGGACTGACGTGCAGTTACAGTTCAAGTATTGTTTTATGCAGTTCTCTAGTGACATAGTCGAGTAGGATAGAAGCAAGATTATCTTTCATTATCAGTCCCTGGTGAGTACATTAACATGACATGCAAAGCTGAAGCACAATGGTGCTTCATATACATGAAGCATTTATCAACACTCTGTGGCTTTTTGTGTTAAAAGTAGTGTCACATTTCTGATATGTTAGCTTGAAATATCATCTCTGGGTGTAGTTGAGTGCGGTTTGGGAATCAGAGTGAAAAGCGCTGAAAGTTTACATCAGTATGTCGTTGTTTACCTTGTTTATTAGGAATCTACAGCCTAGCTCACATTACTTAACCCTGTCGTTTTCAAACTTTTCTGCTTGAGCTCCCCCTGCAAATATTGACTCGTTTTCACGGACCTCTTGTTCTGAAAAGCAATGCTGTCACTATAGAAAATGTTTTTATTCATATGGGTTTGTTTCTGTGGCGTTGCACATGGTGAGTCGAAGCCAACTGGACTGTTCAGGTAAAGTGGGGTTAGAGGGTGGGGAATAATTGGATCAGAGCAGGCAAACATTCAGTCGTCTTTTTAAAGTCATACATTCTGTACTTATTTTTATATAATACTTTTGATTTCCATATTTTTATTGTTAAATAGCAAAAGCCACTACAATATGGGAAGCCGAGAAGTTGAGTTGGTTGGAACATTGGTGAATTTGTGCACTACAAGCCGAGAAAAACTGAGGTGCTGCAGCACCGCCGATGGTGTAATTACACCGTGACAAGTTTACATAGTCAGTTTCTATTAGAAATATTGACATAGGAATTTGTATATAATGGAAACAGTTGACGCATGTAAGACAAAAACAACAACAGGAAGTAAGGCATTCCGAAGGGATCGTGCCTTCCGCGACACCCTGGTCCACTCTTCCATCAACCCTAACACCCGCTCTCCTTCCCATGGCACCTTCCCATGCGAGTGCAGGAGATGCAACACTTGCCCTTTCACCTCCTCCCTTCCCACTGTCCAGAGCCCCAAACACTCCTTCCAAGTGAAACAGCGATTTACTTGTACTTCTTTCAATTTAGTATACTCTGTTCACTGCTCACGATGCGGGCTCCTCTACATTGGGGAGATCAAACGCAGATTGGGCGATCGCTTTGCTGAACACCTTCGCTCAGTCCGCGTGCATGACCCGGAGTTTCCGGTCGCTTGCCGTTTCAATTCTCTGTCCCACTCCCACTCTGACCTCTCTGTCCTCTGCCTCTTACACTGTTCCGAAGCTCAAGGAACAACACCTCATCTTTCGATTAGGCACTTTACAACCTTCTGGACTCAACATTGATTTCAATAACCACTGCTCCCATTTTTTTTTGTGGGACTGCAGCTGCTGGTAATGGTTCTGCTGTTGCCATTTACAGCTCCCCATGACCCATCTTTTGTTTCTTAACTTGTCCCATTACCACCCTCCTTGCCTTGCACCATCATCCTTTTTTGTCATTTAATCACTCCTGCCCTCCACCCTATCACAGACCTTCCCCTTTTTTTGTTTTTTCTTTCCCAACACCCCCCCACCCCCCCACTTTCCCTGGCCCTGGCCCTGTTCTAGTTTAAAAACTGTTACCTCTTTAACGTCTTCCAGTTCTGACGAAAGGTCTTCGACCTGAAATGTTAACTCTGTTTCTTTCCCTACAGATGCTACCTGACTGGCTGAGTATTTCCAGCATTTTCTGTTTATATAACAGGAAGTAAGGTCTTGTAGACAAGAAGTAAATGCAGACGTAAGAATTTTGATATAGCAAGAGAAATGTGTTAGTAAGTCAACAATTCGAATGCAGAATTCTAAGTATAGAATGTCCAGCTCCATTTGGTCAGAAATGTGATAACCTCATGGACCCCAGTTTAAAAACCTTTAATTAAATCTGGTATGGTGTATGCCGGCACAGGCATGATGGGCCGAATGGCCTCCTTCTGTGCTGTATTATTCCACGATGAAACTGGCTGCTCCACTACAGGTACCAGTTTTGTACGAACGGAAACCTTTGTTTGCAAAGTAGACGTGTGTTACTTTCCAGCTTTGCTAAACTAAAAACCAACTAAGTCACCATTTGTCATTTAGTATTGGTATATCTATCTGTCTGGTTCCAGTCACTTTTAGCTTTTACTAGTTTCCTGCTGGATTTGATTTTTTTTTGGCTTGCTGTAGCACTTTGATACTCAAATAACTGGTACTTTGTAACAGAGAAACATTTTGCATTTGAATTTGAATTTATTGTTTTTTGCTTTAAAAGCATTAACTGATAATTGGCAAAACTAGTAACACTTTTCCAGATCTGTGTGTCTAGTTTTCACTAGATGGCAGCTGAGTGATGGTGACTGTAACCCTTTGAAAGCACAAAACAAGTCTTTCTTGTGGACAGCATCTCCACTACCATGGTAGAAATTTGGCTGCTGGTATTTACTACCAATTTCTTTCCATAGGGAGGTTTTGGTAGATAACTTAGTCCTTGAAGCCCAGTTTCCACTGCAGCGTTTTCATAATTGAAAGCAACGGTATTCAAAATACCTGCTACACTGATATAAGCATTTGCCCAATTTGCTAGTTTGACAGCTTTCATGCCACTTCAGTATTAATGTCCTTCCACATCTACAATGCTGTTTCGGTCCCCACAACGCACACATGATCCTCTATTTTGTAGACACCTGGGTAATTTCGCATCATGATGCATTTAAATTTAATCTTGTGAATTTCTGTTTCAGGAAAGTACTTTTTTTATTCGTTCATGGGATGTGGGCGTCGCAGGTGAGGCCAGCATTTGTTGCCTATCCCTAATTACACTTGAGAAGGTGGTGGTGAGCCGCCGCCTTAAACCACTGCAGTCCATGTGGTGAAGGTTCTCCCACAGTGCTGTTAGGAAGGGAGTTCCAGGATTTTGACCCAGCGACGATGAAGGAACGGCGATATATTTCCAAGTCGGGATGGTGTGTGACTTGGAGGGGAACGTGCAGGTGGTGGTGTTCCCATGTGCCTGCTGCCCTTGTCCTTCCAGGTGGTAGAGGTCGTGGGTTTGGGAGGTGCTGTCGAAGAAGCCTTGGCGAGTTGCTGCAGTGCATCCTGTGGATGGTACACACTGCAGCCACAGTGCGCTGGTGGTGAAGGGAGTGAATGTTTAGGGTGGTGGATGGGGTGCCAATCAATCAGGCTGCTTTGTCCTGGATGGTGTTGAGCTTCTTGAGTGTTGTTGGAGCTGCATTCATCCAGGCAAGTGGAGAGTATTCCATCACACTCCTGACTTGTGCCTTGTAGATGGTGGAAAGCTTTGGGGAGTCAGGAGGTGAGTCACTCGCCACAGAATACCCAGTCTCTGGCCTGCTCTTGTAGCCACAGTATTTATATGGCTGGTCCAGTTAAGTTTCTGGTCAATGGTGACCCCCAGGATGTTGATGGTGGGGGATTCAGCGTTGGTAAGGCCGTTGAATGTCAAGGAGAGGTGGTTAGACTCTCTCTTGTTGGAGATGGTCATTGTCTGGCACTTGTCTGGCGCGAATATTACTTGCCACTTGTCAGCCCAAGCCTGGATGTTGTCCAGGTCTTGCTGCATGCAGGCACGGACTGCTTCATTATTTGAGGGGTTGCGAATGGAACTGAACACTGTGCAGTCATCAGCAAACATCCCCATTTATGACCTTGTGATGCAGGGAAGGTCATTGATGAAGCAGCTGAAGATGGTTGGGCCTAGGACACTGCCCTGAGGAACTCCTGCAGCAATGTCCTGGGGCTGAGATGATTGGCCTCCAACAACTACTGCCATCTTCCTTTGTGCTAGGTATGGCTCCAGCTACTGGAGATTTTTCCCGCTGATTCCCATTGACTTCAATTTTACTAGGGCTCCTTGGTGCCACACTCGGTCAAATGCTGACTTGATGTCAAGGGCAGTCACTCTCACCTCACCCCTGGAATTCAGCTCTTTTGTCCATGTTTGGACCACGGCTGTAATGAGGTCTGGAGCCGAGTGGTCCTGGCAGAACCCAAACTGAGCATCGGTGAGCAGGTTATTGGTGAGTAAGTGCCGCTTGATAGCACTGTCGACGACACCTTCCATCACTTTGCTGATGATTGAGAGTAGACTGATGGGGCGGTAATTGGCCGGATTGGATTTGTCCGGCTTTTTGTGGACAGGATAATTTTCCACATTGTCAGGTAGATGTCAGTGTTGTACTGGAACAGTTTGGCTAGAGGCGCAGCTAGTTCTGGAGCACAAGTCTTCAGCACTACAGCCGGGATGTTGTCGGGGCTCGTAGCCTTTGCTATGTCCAGTGCACTTAGCCGTTTCTTGATATCACGTGAAGTGAATCGAATTGGCTGAAGACTTGCTTCTGTGGTAGTGGGGATATCGGGAGGAGGCCGAGATGGATCATCCACTCGGCACTTCTGGCTGAAGATGGTTGCAAATGCTTCAGCCTTGTCTTTTGCACTCACGTGCTGGACTCCGCCATCATTCAGGATGGGGATCTTTACAGAGCCTCCTTCTCCCGTTAGTTGCTTAATTGTCCACCACCATTCACGACTGGATGTGGCAGTACTGCAGAGCTTTGATCTGATCTGTTGGTTGTGGAATCACTTAGCTCTGTCTATAGCATGTTGCTTCCGTTGTTCAGCATGCATGTAGTCCTGAGTTGTAGCTTCACCAGGTTGGCACCTCATTTTTAGGTACGCCTGGTGCTGCTCCTGGCATGCTCTTCTACACTCCTCATTGAACCAGGGTTGATCCCCTGGCTTGTTGGTAATGGTAGAGTTAGGAATATGCCGGGCCATGAGGTTACAGTTCTGCTGCTGCTGATGGCACACGATGCCTCATGGATGCCCAGTTTTGAGCTGCTGGATCTGTTCTGAATCTATCCCATTTAGCACGGTGATAGTTCCACACAACACGTTGGATGGTGTCCTCGGTGTGAAGACGGGCCTTGGTTTCCACGAGGACTGTGGGTGGTCACTCCTACCAATACTGTCATGCACAGATGCATCTGCGACAGGTAGATTGGTGAGGACGAGGTCAAGTAAGTTTTTCCCTCGTGTTGGTTCGTTCACCGCCTGCCACAGGCCCAATCTGGCAGTTATGTGCTTCAGGACTCGGCCAGCTCGGTCAGTCGTGGTGATACTGAGCCACTCTTGGTGATGGACATTGAAGTCCCCCACCCAGAGTACATTCTGTGCCCTTACTACCCTCAGTGCTTCCTCCGATTGCTGCTCAACATGGAGGAGGACTGATTCATCAGCTGAGGGAGGGTGGTAGGTGGTAATCAGGAGGTTTCCTTGCCCATGTTTGACCTGATGCCATGAGATTTCATGGGGTCCAGGATCAATGTTGAGGACTCCCAGGGCCACTCCCTCCTGACTGTATATCACTGTACCACCACCTCTGGTGGGTCTGTCCTGCTGGTGGGACAGGACATACCCAGGGATGGTGATGGAAGAATCTGGGACATTGGCTGAAAGGTATGATTCTGTGAGTATGGCTATGTCAGGCTGTTGCTTGACTAATCTGTGGGACAGCTCTCCCAATTTTGGCACAAGTCCCCAGATGTTAGTGAGGAGGACTTTGCAGGGTTGACTGGGCTTGGTGTGCCTAGTGGTCCGATGCCGGGTGGTCCGTCCGGTTTTATTATTCTTATTGTGACTTTTTTTTAAACAAGATTGTACAACTGAGTGGCTTGCTAGGCCATTTCAGAGGGCAGTTAAAAATCAACCACATTGCTGTGGGTCTGGAGTCACATATAGACCAGAACGGGTAAGGACGGCAGGTTTCCTTCCCTAAAGGGCATTGGTGAATCAGTTGCGTTTTACGACAATCCGGTAGTTTCATGGCCACCATTACTGATACTTGTTTTTTTAATTCCAGATTTTTATTTAATTAATTCAATTTAAATTCCCCAGCTGTCATGGTGGGATTTGAACTCATGACTTTGTATTATTAGTCCAGGCCTCTGGATTACTAGTCCAGTAACATAACCACTATGCTACCGTACCCATTTTGTGAACACTTCATATGTGTGGTTTAAAAAAAACGCATGTGAAGACATTTACTATGAGTTAACAAAATTGTTGACCTAAACTTGAAGCAAGAGAACAAATACCAGTTTTATAAAAGCAGTTTAAGGCCAGAAGCCATTTCAAAGCCAGTTAAAACTGGTATAAAAAAATCTGGTTTTCATTCAAGTTTACAGATTTTTTTTTTTATTATTGTACATGGTGGTGTTTTTTTTTTAATGCTTGATAGTAGATTCCCTCTGGCATTGCTCACAAGTAATCCGGAGGATAGGCTAGGAAGCAGATCATTCAGGGTTATGGAGAAGGTCAGGAAAACATGACAGTCCTGCAGGGGGTGGGGAAGTGTAGAATTTGAGCCAGTAAGCACTGTATTCTGCAGACACATCGGACATATGCTAGGTGCAAAAAAATTGATTACAAGGTCACATGGATGCAGATGGTGAAGGCCATTTGGCCCATCTTAGCTCATGTATTTAGAAAGACCCCACAGTCAACTTCCCCCACCTCAATTATGACACCTAACTGTTCCTTAAATAATCCCAGGCTATAGCTCTGCACTGTTATACCCAGAAGTCCATTCTGTGTGCTGATTAATATTTATGCAAAGAACAACTTCCCAGAGTTGGTCTTAAATTTACCTTTTAGCAGTTTGAGCATTTATCCCCTTGACCTACTCTTTCATTTTGAGGTACTATTCCAAATCCTCTTTTCCTGTACCACTTACTGTTTTCTATACTTCAGGTTGGACGTGTTGAATGTCAAGTTGACAAAGACCTCTAGGTCTCCTTTTGAATTTGTGCTTAACTTTAGCATCATTCAACATACTTATGTTGCATATTTTTCATCTGCGATTAGATAAATGGATAATACAATTAAATTCTTCTGCTGCTTTAAAGCTGTGTACATTCAGATAATTGAAAGTGCATGGATTGGCCCCAATACTTGTTCAAAAATATGATCAATAACCATGGGAATCGTCTTGCTCTTTTCTACGAAGGTTCTGAATCTAGCAAAGTAAGCTAATATATCCACATATGGCTTTTTGTGCTGAAGACTTGGGAGTGTGGAAGTTTTTTCCTGCCATAGTACATTTTTTTTCATTCTAAATTTGCATGTGGTGTTTTATTTTGTTCAGAACAGTTATATAATTAATTGTTCTGTTGTACTTGATTGGGATGTGTGTAAATCTATGGAATTTGGAAAGCTACTTTTACAGGATAGGCATGCTTTTAGGACCAGAGAGAATCCGTAATGAGCAAATACAGTAGAAATCCATTTATACAGTAAAGTCATGGGTTTCTCAGCAATGTGCATGGGATTTTTCTGTCAATTTCTAAAATTAACAGTTATGATGCTCTAGTTCTAATAACTAATTCTCTAGTTTGTTTGATGCCTCTATTGAGAAGCAAAAGCTAGATTTTATAGAAAAACATCAACAACTGCCTTTAGTTGAAGCCTTTTACAGATTTTGCTCTTGAATTGCAAGATGAAGATTTGCTAGCCTCATCAGGTTTATTTAGAATCTGATGCATGCATACCTCCTGCACAGCTGTGTTTAAAGCTGGGAAGATGCCAGAAATGGGCAGATGGCTGAGTTATTAGATGTGCATCATTCAATTCCCTTCCTGATGCTTGCTATTTAATCAGATTATAAAAAAAAAGTCAATTTTGCTAGATTCATATTCAGCTCAGTAACCTGTTCCATTTTACCCTGATGCAAATGGAAAAATTTAGATTTAGAAAAGATGTATTGTAGTGCAGAAAGATTTTGCATTTGACTTCTAGTTATGCTTATTGCCAGCAACATTGAGGCATTTTATGAATGGGAACGGATTTTTTTTTCAAAGTAACAGTCAAACTACTTTTATGTTGTAGTCTGGGTCTTGAGATAGCAAGCTAACTACAGTGCTCTCTAGCATTTACCTTTGTAATGTGCAGCTGGCCTTCCTGTAAAACGACTGCACTATGTGGCCCTGCCATTCTGTGAAAGTGCTGACTGGGCATGACATTTTGGATACTTCGCATGTGTGACATACTGACCTCACAATGTTGCGTCACAGCATTGCTACAGAGAGGATAGTGGTGTGCATATGTGATGATATCATGATGTCACCCGACAGGCACATTTCCTGGCCCGAGGAAGACTCCATAAGACCAGACCAGCCTCTAGTTTTAAAAATCTAATAGGTTTATTTTAGCGTAGATGCTGGCTACACATGACCCACAGGGGTTGGTAATTAAAAACCAGCATAAAGCTTGCTTTAAACAGAGTAATGTTCCCTCTACTCCACTGCAACAGTGTCCCTCAGCCCCAATCTCAAATAAGCTCCATTTTCCATTACCATGTTCTATGTTCTATACCATATTCCATTTCCCACACCAGAAAATCAATGGCTTTTCTGAATGAGTGTCAATTTGGTTCCAAATTAGGAGCAGAAGAGACTTTCATCTGATCAGTTAGGACTGTATTTGAAACTTAGGTCCTAGAGCAAAACATACCATTTAACCATATATAATTGCACCTTTTTTTTGAGAAAATGGTGAAATTTTAATGAAAAAAATACAAATGCTGTAAATAGAAAAGGCTGAAAATATACAGCAGTTCTTCTGTTTCTGTAGGAGAAAAGATGTGTTACGGTATTGAGCATAAAGTCTTTGCCAGAACATAACTGATTTTAAATTTAATTGTTGTACATTTTTAATAGTTGAGAATAATTCAAAGAAACTCTTAAAATGTCTATCTTTAAAGCTGCCTTTCTCGTTATCCTCCTGGTTGATATTTTACCTTTTCATGTTGGGAAGTATGTCCTTTAAAACTACTGTTGTAGCATTCATTACACATAGAAATTACAGTATAGAAGGAGGCTTTTTGGCCTATCATGCCTGTGTTGGTGCTAGTTTCTTAATATTTGAAAAGAATTATAGAAGAATATAGTGAAGTTCAGGGAAATGGGCTGTCTACT
Organism: Heptranchias perlo; assembly: GCF_035084215.1. Lineage (NCBI taxonomy): Eukaryota > Metazoa > Chordata > Chondrichthyes > Hexanchiformes > Hexanchidae > Heptranchias > Heptranchias perlo. The sequence continues at coordinate 22,313,768 of NC_090353.1, read as the reverse complement.
CTAATCCCATTTGCTTGCCCTTCTCTATCCTTTTATGATTCTTTTCAAATATTTTTCCAGTTCCCTTTAATTGACGTTATTGTCTGCCTGAATAGCCACTTGCAAAAAGACATTCCATATTCTAATGAGCCTCTGTGGGGGAAAAAAAATCTTCTAACTACTTCCTTCATTCTTTTGGTGATAATTGTGAGTCAGTGCCACTTCTTATTAGTTCATTAACCAATGGTAGCAATCCTTCAGTTTTTACCCTCTGGAAAAACCTTTGTGGGTTTGTAAACTATTATTCCTCCCTTTGTCTTCTCTAGTTCATTGAAAAAGCCCCAAGTGTTTTTGGCTATTCTTCATAACGATAACCCCTCAATCCTTGCATTATTCCAGTGATTCCAGCTGTGCACTTTCCCCTATTATACTTCCTATAATGGGGTACCTAGAACTGCATGCAGTACTCCAGCTGTGATCTAATCAAAAGTCTTGTACAAATTCAACTTTATTTTCTTGCTTTTGCATTCAAAGTCCTATGTGTGAAATCTAGAATACCATTTGCCTTTTTTTTTGGCCTTTTCTACCTGAGCTTCCCATCTTTTAAGGATCAATAGTTCTGCACCCTGAGATCCCTCTGTTCCTCTTCACTTTTAAGAATCTTACATTTAGGTTTGTTCTTTTTCACCAAATGTACTTTTTTTTGCATTCAGTTAAACCTGCCACCTACCTGCACCCTCTGTGAACATGTCTATGTCCTGCAATGGACATAGACAGCTTAATTTAATTGAGAAATAATTTGCATTTATGTAGTGCCTTTAATATAGAAAACACTCCAAGGTGCTTCATCAAGGAGAGAGCAAAATATTGACGAATGGTATAAAGGGATGATCACTGAATCATTTTGGAAGCATTGACAAAAAGTTTTGTTGAAAAGGTGGGTTTTGAGGTTTTTAAAAAGTGGAAAGAGATGGAGGGGCTTAGTAGGGGAGTTCCAGAGATTGAGGTGAGATGGCTGAAGACTGCAGCATCAATGATGGAAAAATTGTGGGGGAAATGCACAACAAGTCAGAGTTGGAGAACCAAATGGTGTTTGGAGGAATAGCGTGCTGAAGGAGAGATAGGATGGGGTGATACCATGGAGGGATTTCAAGTGGAGAGCCTAGATATAAATTCAGTGCTTTGGAGGACAGGTGTAGCCATGTATTAAGAATTGAAGGAACATCAAAGGCAGCTGGTTTCCAATGTAGTTCAGCAAGGACAAGGGGTGATGGGCAAGTAGTATTGTGTGGGGCCAGATACAGGCAGCTGAGTTGGACTTTATGGAGGGTGGAGGATGGGTGAACATTGAAGCAAATAATTCTAGAGGTGACAAAATCATAGATAAAGGTTTGGGGTGGTGGTGAATTAGGAACAGAAGCAGACGATGTTGCTAAGGTGCAGGTTAGCGGTCTTGGTGATAGATAGGATGTAGATGTCAAAGCGTGACTTTGGATTGTACGGGCTGCTGAGGTTTTGCACAGCTGGGTAGAAAGATGGAGCCAGTGGTAAGGGAGTTAATTTATGGGGAAGGCTAAAACAATTGGCTTTGGTCTTCCTGATGTTTTGTTGGAGGAAATTTTGTCTCTTCCATGCCTTTTATGTCAGGAAGCACAGAGGTGGTCGAGGGACATGTTGGACAGGCAGAACTGGGTGTCATCAACATGCATGTCTGATGAATGTTTACAGACTTGGATTAAGCTTTTGCTGTTTTTGTTTTAAATTTACAGGTTTACCACTTGACTTATTGTGGTGCCAAAAGAATCAGAAGGGGGGATGAGGAGAATTTTTTTTACACAGCAAGTTATGATCTGGAATGCACTGCCTGAAAGGGTGGTGGAAACAGATTTAATAGTAACATTCAAAAGGGAATTGGATATATACTTGAAAAGGAAAAATTTGCAGAACAACGAAGAAAAGTAGGGGAGTGGAACTAACTAGATAGCTTTCAAAGTGCAGGCATATGGGCCGAATGGCCTCCTGTGCTGTATGATCTATGATTTGATCCAAAAATTACATTCAATATATCCCACATCAGTAAAATCTTCAAGAAGGTTGTGCTTGTGAATAAAACCTTTCCTACTTGGGCTTCAGGAGCTTTTGTTGTTCAGTGAGAATGTACCATTTTGGTTGGAAGGGATAAAGAATGAGGATCATCTGTGCCTATAGATAGATATATGAGGTCTTGAATAATGCTTATCTTGCTTTTTCATGGGAGGGGGTTTCAAGCGAGTCTGGAAATTAGATATGAAAGCACGATAGGTGTCAACCAATACTGCTGTAAATCATGTGTTGTCTACAACACATTCATCCAAGGAGCTCATGCTATTGCAGGGGAACTAAACCCAGTGGTGATGTTGAACAATCCTTTCATTGCCTTACTTGTGTATCCATTTTCACTGACTACCTGCTGTTGCTTATTTCTGTGTTGAGAAATTTCCCTACAGATTTATCTCAGCCCCTGAGCTGCTCTAACATTTTCGTTTTGTTTTTAAGGAACTGGTTCTGACCACAGGTTGTTCTTTTGTGAGGCCTGTCCTGTATTATTTTTTTCATCACATGGTTTTTACAGTTATCAATGATTTGTGTATAGAACTTTTAGAAGAGAGAAAAAAATTTGCAAACTAGAGGACCTAACCTACTACAGAGTGCACTGACAAGAAAGATAGGAAAAGGTATTCTCTTTAAAAAGAGAAAAATAAGAAACAAAACTGTTTTAAGATTTGATACTGAGCCAATCAGTGTGGAAATGACAACAGTACCGTGTGTGTGCTTTGATTTTCCTTATTTAGAACTGGTGGTGATTTAAACGTGAATAAATTTGGGTTTTCTCAGCAATATAGTTAAAATATTGGTTGAAAAGTATTTTGGCTTTGTTTGCTATAATATCAACACCTTACTGGGCAAAATCATGAAGGCATATGTAATTAGAATGTTGTACTTTTTTGATGCATCTGACCTGTATCATTCAGTTTTGATCTTTTATTTACGGTGATCAAAATCTATGGACAGGGGAATTCATCTGAACTACAGTTAGTGAGTCAAGGCAAATGTTCTATCGAGAAAGAAAAAGAACTTGCATTTACATAGAACTTTTCACTGCCTCAGGATTGCCCGAATGCTTCCCAGCCAATGAATTACCCGATGAGGGCTTCAGCAGCAGATGAGCTGAGGCAGGGGCAGAAACGGGCAATGTTATGGAGGTGGAAGTAGGAGGTCTTGGTCATGGAGCGGATACGGGGTCGGAAGCTCATCTTGGGGCCAAATAGGAAACCAATGTTGCGAACGGTCTGGTTCAGCCTCAGACAGTAGCCAGGGAGAGGGATGGAGTTTGTGGCGGGGACCGAAGACAATGGATTCAGTCTTCCCAATATTTAGTTGGAGAAAATTTCTGCTGATGTTTGACCAGCAGTGTGACAAACCAGGGGCAGTGGAGGGGTCAAGAGAGGTGGTGGTGAGATAGAGCTGGGTGTCATCAGTGCACATGTGGAACCTGACGTTGAATTTTCAGATGATGTCGCCAAAGGGCAGCATGTAGATGAGAAATAGGAAGGGGCCAAGGATAGATCGTTGGGGGACTCTAGTGAAAACGGTGCCAGAGTGGGAAGAGAAGCCGTTGCAGGTGATTCTCCGGCTATGACTGGATGGATAGGAATGGAACCAGGCAAGGGCAGTCCCACCCAGCTGGATGATGGAGGAGAGGCGTTGGATGAGGATGGTGTGGTCAGTCGTGTCAAAGGCTGCAGGCAGGAAGAGAAGGATGAGAAGGGATAGTTTACCACAGTCTCATAGGATGTCATATCCTATAAGGGCAGTTTTAGTGCTGTGGCAGGGGCAGAAACTTGATTGGAGGGGTTCAAACATGGAGTAGTAGGAAAATTGGGCACGGATTCCCGTGCAATGAAAATGGAATTTGATTTATTTAGCCCTGTCCATCATGGTATCAATTGGCACAAACTTTTTTTTAACTACTATGCTCAATAATGAACATGTTAAGGAACAGTACTGGCAGCATAGCAAACTCTTTAAGGCAGCGCTATTCTTGCAGCTCTAGAGTTATTTGCAGGTACGCTTGATTGACCCTGCTGGATGTTTGTGCCAATGGAGGTTAGAGATGAGGATGAGGGCGATGAAATGCCCATTTTATGTTGAGGGAACACCAAGTATTATAAACCATTTTGATTATGGTCATGTAAATTATGTGAGAAACCTCTTATTGCAAAATCCTTGGAACTAATTAGTGAGGAAGAGATTGAATTATTTGGATTAAAATGGTTAAAAAAAAAACTGCAGAAATTGAGTTAAAGGTCATGATCCAATTTTTAACATCAATATTTACATGACAAATTTCTTTTGTCCTCCAACACAGGTCTACGCCTCCACATCAAGTGAAGAATATAGTAGAGATTCAGCTGGGTATTCTTCATCCAAACTTTCAGGTTCTGTATTTCCAGGCTCTTTCTATATCCAAGGTAAAGGCTAATTAAGGATAGTTGCATTAATCAGCATTGAAATGGCTAACACTTTTAGTATTTTCTCATTGACTCATGATTCACAACTGATTGTGAAAATATATTTTCAATGTAACCAATATTGTTAATCCGTAACAATGTTTTTGAGTAGCCAGTTATGCTATATTTAGGGAAAATATGCTTTTAGACAATGGCTACTTGTTAATTTGCATAGTTTTAATTCTGTACATTTTTCATTACTTAAGAACATCTGTGGACTATTACCCAAACAAACTAAATCACATTAAAAAAGTATTAAAATTGTAGTAATGAAAAGGAAACTTAATAATAACACACCAGAAAGAAAACTGAATTTACTCGATATAGCAGTTCATTCTAAAATTCTGTACAGAAACTCTAGTCAGATAAAGTTGGCTTTACAGGGGAAATTTGATGAGGAATGAAACCTAAATATTTTGGGGAATAAGGGTTCTTCCTTCTCCTCTACATTCTATGGGTATTGTCCAGTGTAGTTCAAGAATATTTTCAGATGTTTGAGCCTTTTGAGTGCCATTTTTTTTCCTATATAGCCTCCAGTACAATTTCCTCTTGTTTCTTGGCCAATAATTTTGGTTAGGGAGCTAAGGATAATTTGTAAGTGTGAGGGTTAAGTACAGCAAGGTCTTTTAGCAGTCTGCCTGAGGTACAAAAACATGTTACTTATAATTGGTGCTTTTATTGGCTTTCTACCAACCATGACTTTGAAGTCTGAACTTGCAGTTCGTCTAATAATTTAAATGACTAATGGCTGAAGCATCAATCTGGCTGATACCGAGACATGATGTCATCTCATTCACTTGATTCTTCTCCTCCTGCCTCTTGTGCAGAGAGAAATCTTCCAAAGTGCATCGCACTTCACTTGAGCTAGTGCACTGGTTCAGAGTGACAAATATTTCTTGCATGTAACACAGCAATGAGACCAAACCAGTTAGAACTGGGACTAGAGGTGTAATTGATATTTTGTCCTCTTCTGTGGGTATGGATGATTCAAGAGGAGACTTCTGGTAATCAGAGATGGTGCTTATCAAGCATCTTTAAGATGTGTACTAGGATAATGGGTCTGGATTAACTAGGCTTTATGTGAAAATAGTAGCGGAGTATAACAGTGGAATCCCATTTTTCATTGATTTCAGTTTTTGACTATGTACAGTATCTAGTTTTGTCTCTACTAATTCTGATCTGGGTGTGTATGTGTATAGAAACCCCAGTGCATTGTGCCGTAGAGTGATGACCATGTTGCCATTGGAGTGAATTGCTGGAAAAATTCTGAGGTTCTAAGATGAATGTGTTTATCTATGTAATTTCAGCCCAGAGTTTTTGCTACAGGCTTCTAGTCGTGGTAACCTAATTACATCTACAGAGGTTTCAGATGTATTAGGGTGGTTACCTGGTTTGAGTATCCTCACAGGAGTGAGCCAGGAAGAGACCTGTACCACATGGCACTTAATTTTGAATTTCTTGTGAACCTGGAGAAGTTCCAAACTGAATTTTCCTAGGATATCCACTTCACAAAAAACAGATTAGACTTTAGGGGCAGAACATAGCTCTCTGAGTTTTGGTATAGTTGTTAACTGTTCATTTCAGGTTGTATGTCATTCTCACTGAAACTCTTGATGCCTTGAGCATCAATATTGCATGTGTACATGCCTCTACTCTGATTTTGAAGGTGAATAAACTAGACATTGTCATGAAAGCATCCACTACTTCCTCTGCCTCCATACAGGGGCTTCAGTATCTGGACAAGGAGCTCATCTAGGGATGGGTGCATATGGGTGCAACTCGCTAGTCAGCTACCAGTTGAACATCTGTCTTAATCAGCAGAACCTAAACATCCTGAGTTACCTTTAAAGTTTTGTGATATCCATAACGCCAGCTGCAGACGATATATATATATATATATATATATATATATATATATCAATTGAAAAGGTCTGCTATCTGGTTTGAGGGCTGAGAAGAAGATTCTGCAACTGACAATATCTCCATCATCCTGTTGTAGAACATGGCTAAGGACCCAGATCCCAGCCCCTTCAGGATGCAAGTTGTAGCCAAAAAATTTTCTGCTTAAAAATGCTTAGTAAGGAAATATCCCTCTTGCTGTGAGTATCGAGTAAATGAGAAAATGGGTTCTGCTATAGTCTGTCCATCTTTTTTAGTTGTACAAATATAAAGCACCAAGGTCCTGCTAAAGTTTTCCACCGACTGAATACATTGGATCATCTTCAGTTTGGTGTTCTGCGTTACGCTAAAATTAGATTGTTGCGACCACAGTACAATAAATAGACTTTTAATAGTCTAGAACCTGATTGGAGTTATTTAGCAAGGAAAAGGTGAATTTTTTGTTCTTTGATTCTTTACTTATCATTGTTCAATTTTTTTTTAAATTTTAAAAACTGGTTAGAGATATAGCTTAATGGGCATGAATTAGAATGGAGGAAGAAGATTTAGCCAATTTTTTAATGACTTTTTCTGAATATTGTGCTCATCTGCATGAGGGAAATAGAACATTTTCCTTTCTAGCCACTTGGTGTTAACAGCAAGTGCTCTTAGATGAGTAATGGATTATTAGATGCAGATGAAAGTTCCTTCTAATCTGCTCCAACAATGTGGTGCTAACCTAATCTCTGAAGAGCACCCATCCACAGCACTAGTTGTATTTTTCCATTTCCTATACCAAGACATCCTGTGGCCTGAGTGAGATTGTCCAATTAATGCTGAATTAGGGACACTTTTAGCTGTAGGCTCATACCCACAAGGAACTAGATTAGGACTGTGTAAATTCATTCCACATTGACCCTACACAGCTAAGGAGGGGAAACTTTTATCCCACCAGTCTGGACCAGATTCAAACCCAGCTCCCAAAGGTGAAATGTATATCTAATCAGCTACGTCAGACCCAAATAGGTTTTCTTCCTGCACTAATATGAACATATCCTAGTGATCCCCACTAGATTGTAGGGTTTACCCATGGAATGTAGAGGATAGCCTCAAAGAACAAAAATACTTCACCGAAAAGTGATTCATCCACTTTTACTTTGCTTACTCTGGGTTTTAAGATCAGCTATGTAAACAGATAAGAGTGTGAATAATTAGACTTCTTTCATTCCTGTGGCCCACAGAAGTTTAAATAATCTCTTCATTGCATTCTAGATGGTATTCACAATGGTCCTGATGTTTGGAACTCATCCAGTGGAATGGGTCAGCCAGGATATGGAGGTTTGATGGGAAATTCTTCATCCCACTTGTCCCAGTCTGGTGGCTACAGCAACCTTCATCCACATGAACGCCTGGTAATTAATCTTTATCTCCAGAACGGTGGCTTGGGGCTAGAAATGCTTGTTTTTGCAACTCATTTTAAGAGAAATTGAAAACATTCCTCTTGGTTGTACAGGATTTTAGCATGTGGCAAAACTGTTATATTGTGAATTTCACATTTAGTATAAAACTATGATTTTATTCACGCAAGCTGATTGGATTGTAGTTACATTATCACTCAATTGTTTGACCAGTGGTGAGAATGTGAACACAAGTTATGGTATGCACAGTGTTAAATTCAGTGTTGATGGCCTTCTGGAAATAGATCATCTTAAATGAGTAAGCTCAAACAAATTTATTCAGAGTTCTTTAAGATAAGCTCTGGAGCAAGCCAAAGTGATTTTAGAGCTGCTATTAAAGAACTGCTAAAATTATGTTTTTTTTTAAGCCAACCTAACAGCATTTATGGGTGAGCAATCTAGCTTGGAATGTTTAATTTTAAATATTGCATGTTTACTTGTGAATAAATGAATTACGGGTCACCTGTGGGACTGGATACAAGGTGTTTGTAACAGAAACACAGTAGGGAAGGACAGGGGGAAAATCATGGTGGTTGTGGAAACCTTCACTAGGATTTTATAAGGATTGCAAAACCATATCAGAAAATTCGATATGTTTTTATCCCCTATTATTCCCCTTTTCAATAGCAGTGGGCAAAGAAAACTAAATGTAAATGGACTATTTAGAGCAGGCATCATCCTTCTGTTACATTATAATATACTTGCATTAGTGTAATGCCTAATGTCAATGTCTCAAAATGGTTCCCACAGTGAATTACTTCTAAAGTGCACTGTTATGTAAACAATATTAGCACTCAAAGCCAGAAGAGTTGCTTAGTACCTTTGTTTTACTTACACACACACACACACACACACACACACACACACACACAGTTTTAGGAGATGTGTGTTTATACATATGATTTCCTCAATCCAATTACCGAAACTGTTTTCTTTGAAGATAATTTGAAGAAAGTGTCAAAGCAGGAACATTCTAAACCTAGATCCCATGACAGTAGCCTAATCAGCATTCAAACTGCCTCAGGCTTCACTGGGGCCAAACCACAAAGGAATATAGTGAACCATCAAACCCAATCTTTTTGACCAATTTTTAGTTGATTCTTTATCAGATTGCAATTTATTTTGTTTGTTTAAAATAAAATTAAACCCTTGTGGCGTTGTTTGTAAATTCACTCATGATTTTGCTTGCAGTGCAGGCCAGCATTATCAAGGGAATGTTTTTGTATCCCATAAGTACTCTTTTTAGTTACAGCTACTACTAACGAGCCAGAAACACTCGGAATTTTCCTGTATATTTTGGGTCAATAGGAGCAAGCAAAAGACTCTTTAGTGGGAAATATTAGTTATAGTCGTACTTACAACATTTAATTCTCAACCCATTCACATTTCTTCCAAAAAAAATCATTCTTCTACCTGTTAGGAAAATCTTTTGTATATTTTTATTCCTCTTTAGTGGCCCCAGACACCTATTATGGCAAACTGAAAGCCTAAAATGAGAAGCTTAGGTGATTTAAACAAAGTATGCAGCAGTACTCGGTTAGTATTGCATTTCTGAAATTGTTGACTGTTCTGGATCAGCATACAGGACTAAGAAGGATACTAATCTAATTTTTCCCAATGTCAGAGCTCATCTGCCAGATCTCCAGGCAGTGTCATAGTAGGTACAGCACAGGAGGAGGCCATTCGGCCCATCATGCTTGTGCCGGCTCTTTGAAAGAGCTATCCAATTAGTCCTATTCCCCTGCTCTTTCCCCATAGTCCTGTAAATTTTTTTCCTTCAAGTATTTATCCAATCCCCTTTTGAATCTAATTCCACCACCCTTTCAGGCAGTGCATTCCAGATCATTACAACTCTCTGCGTAAAAAAAGTGTTTCCACATGTCACCTCTGGCTCTTTTGTCGATCACCTTAAACTTGTGTCATCTTGTTACCGACCCCCCCCCCACCGCCACAGGAAACAGTTTCTCCTTATTTACTCTATCAAAACCGTTCGTGATTTTGAACACCTCTATCAAATCTCCCCTTAACCTTCTCTGTTCTCAGGAGAACAACCCCAGTTTCTCCAGTCTCTCCACATAACTCAAGTCCCTCATCCATGGCACCGTTTTAGTAAAATCTTTTCTGCACCCTCTAAGGCCAGGATATCCTTCCTAATGTGTGGTTCCCAAAATTGAACACAAGACTACAGCTGAGGCCTAACCAGTGTTTTATAAAGGTTTAGCATAATTTCCTTGCTTTTGTATTCTATGCCTCTACTAATAAAACCCAGGATCCCATATACTTTTTTAACAGCCGTCTCAACTTGTCCTGCCACCTTCAAAGATTTGTGTATGTGCACCCTCAGGTCTTTCTGTTCCTGCACCCCCTTTAAAATTGTACCATTTAGTTTATATAGCCGCTCCTCATTCTTCCTACCAAAATGCATCATTTCACACTTCTGCATTAAATTTCATCTGCCATGTGTCTGCCCATTTCACCAGTCTGTCTATGTTCTCCTGAAGTCTGTTACAATCCTCCACATTGATTACTACATTTTCAAGTTTCATGTCACCTGCAAACTGAAATTATACTCTCTACCCAAGTCCAGGTCGTTAATATATATCAAAAAGAGCAGTGGTCCAAATACTGATCCCTGGGGAACACCACTGTATACTTCCCTCCAGTCTAAAAAAACAACTGTTCACCACTACTCTGCTTTCTGTTCCCTAGACAATTTTGTATCCACGCTGCCACTGTCCCTTCAATCCCATGGGTTTTAATTTTGCTAACCAGTCTATTATGTGGTACTTTTATCATACGCCTTTTGAAAGTCCATATATACAACATCAACTGCACTACCCGAACCAACCCTCTCCGTTACTTCATCAAAGAACTCAGTCAAGTTAGTCAAACATGATTTTCTTTTAACAAATCCATGTTGACTTTCATTTATTAGCCCATACTTTTCCAAGTGGCAATTAATTTTGTCCCGGATTATTGTCTCTAAAAGTTTCCTCACCACCGACGTTAGGCTGACAGGCCTGTAATTGCCGGGTTTATCCTTCTCCCCTTTTTTGAACAGGGGTGTAACATTTGCAATCCTCCAGTCTTCTGGCACCATCCCCATATCTAAGGAGGATTGGAAGATTGTGGCCAGAGCCTCTACAATTTCCACCCTTCTCTCAGTAACCTAGGATGCATCCCATCTAGACCGGATGACTTTTCTATTTTGAGTGCTGCCAATCTTTTAAGTTCCTCCTTTATCTATTTTTATCCTATCCAATACTGCTACTACCTCTTCCTTTACTGCTACAATGGCAGCATCCTCTTCTCTAGTGAAGATAGATGCGAAGTATTCATTTAGTGCCTCAGCCATGCCCTCTGCCTCCACAAGAAGCTCTCCTTTTTTGTCCCTAATCAATCCCACACTTCCTTTGACTATCCTTTTACTATTTATGCATTTATAAAAGACTTTTGGTTTCTCTTTTATGTTAGCCGCTAATCAATTCTCATATTCCTGAGCTCCCTTCCCAACCTCTCTGCTCAAGTCCTGGTGAAGGAATAGGTGATGGAATTAAAATCTAAGATCTGTCTTTATGTCCAGGAGAAATATTTGATTTTTTTCTTCATCTGAAAGGGTCAGTACTTTTTTTTTAACATAAAGGTAAATTTTGCACTCAAAATGATATGTTGGGCAGTGTAACATTGTCCTTATTTTGGGCTTGCATGTCACATCAAGCATTCAGAGGTCAGATATAATTTGGTCAGATATAAATCAAGAGTCTTTGAGCTATATGCAACAATGTGCCTTAGCCCCAATTTCCCAGGAGCATTCCTGCTGCACTGTGAACTTCCTGTTTTCCACAAGAGCTGCCCTATGGCATATTAGAGTGATGCTGACGATTAGTGCTGAATTAGGGCTACTTTCACGTCATGGGTACATGTTCATGAGGAACCGAGCTGAGACAACCCAAATCTATTTCACATAGTCTCCTGTCTGATGCTGGAACAGCCCTGTCTAGTCAGTCTGTTCTGAATTTAAATTTACATCCCAGAAGTTGTGGTGGAGTAGGAACATAGCAGGAATAGGCCATTCAGCCCCTCGAGCCTGTTCCGCCGGTCAGTTGGATCATGGCTGATCTGTATTTTAACTCCATTTACCCAATTTGTTTCCATATCCCTTAATACCCTTGGTTTACAATAATCTGTCAATCTCAGTTTTGAATTTTTCAATTGATTTAGCCTCAACAGCTTTTTGGTGGAGAGTTCCAGATTTCCACTGTCCTTTGTGTGAAGAAGTGCCCTTTCTGACACCACCCTAGAATGGCCTAGCTCTAATTTTAAGGTTATGCGCCTTTGAGTGATCTGTATTGAAACACTTCTTCCTTCCCACCCACTCTCTCCTCCTCTTCTCCCCGCCAACCCCCCCCCACCCCCCAATTACTGTAACAACTTTTAAGAGAAGACCAGGAGTTTTGAGGCTAAAAAGCGTAAACATTTTGTGCAAATTTCTTTTTTTTTAAAAAAAAGTCACAATGACATGAATCATCTGCAGGTGATGAGGGTATATCGTGGTCCTATCTGAATGTTGCAAGGTAACAGAAACTAGGACTATTTTGGAAAAGCATCACAAATTTTATGGGTTTCATTCTTAATGGATCAGCTATTTTACTTTGTGTTATATTTCAGGATGTTAACCATGTAAAGAGACTTGTGGCCACATTATTTGTCCTGTAGAAAAACATTCACAGCTCAATTTATAATTATGGGGCAGAAGAAATGTAGATGTAGTGGCCCCTCATAACAGCATTCATTTGAGACTCGTACGTAACCCAAGAGACGGGAGTAACTATTCAGCCTATAAATCCATTTTATAAGACAATTACAGCAGTTGAAATCCTAGATCTAAAATGGCAGTCAAAAGCCTTTATAGAAATATACGATTGAAGTCAAAATAGTGAGGGTTTCTTGTGAACTAGAAATGTTAGTTCAGCTGCTGTAGATCAGATGAGAGAATCCTTAAATGAAGCGCTTGGTTTCATTCTAATCAACATCACTGGTCTGTCCTTGCTGAAAGATTAAAAACTTCCATGTGCTTGATGGATGTCTTAACATTCCTCGTTTAAAATATGGCTTTGTTGCATAATGGTTGGAAATCCTTGTACATTTTTGTTGTTGTCATTGTTAGTGTTATTTTTCTCCAATTCCTGAAGTTGTCTTGTACCGTGCACTTGTCTCCAGCATCTTCACAAGCTTGCACCAATGCCACTTGGTGATCTACTGCTAGAAACTGCATGAGGAGGGCCAGGAACTCTCATTTGTGTCTCGTTCTGTAAGGCAGCACTTACCTTCTGCTCAATACTTGCCAAAGATGGCACGATTGAGATTAAAAACCTGCATAAAGAATCTTGGGTGTGAATCTGTTCTGTCGCTCTTGCCAACTTTAGTTAAACCTCTTTACTTTTTAAACATTACGCATGTTTGTATAGGCATTTTCAACTTGTCTTGAAAGGAATATAGATTTCATTTTTTTTTGGTGGGGCAGCGATTATACACATGGAGGTAGGAATGTATACTGCTTACATATTTTAGACTGATCTATTGGATTGTATCCTTTGCATATTTCATTTGTAAGTATAGCACAAGGGGAAAGTCTTAAGCCAGCATTAGTTTCACAATGAGCCTTTCCAATACCTGTTGTGTTTGAGATTGAGACGAAGGTCTAATAAGGGGGATAAGAAGATTAGAGTAATTGTACTTGGTTTAAGGGCAATGTTCTGTGGCTGATTATGCCATATGTCTTTGTAAAAAAAAATCCAGTTTTCAGGTTGACTTGCTCTGTATCCAACCTACTTTCGCCGTTTAGAAAATTGGTGAATGAGCCTTGTACATCTGCATTTTTCTCTTGCAGAGCTACCCAATACACAGTGTGCCATCAACAGAAGTTAATGGGAGTCTTCCTTCTATGTCTGGTTTCCACTGTTCCAATAATGCAGGTTCAGCTGCATATGGCGTTTCATCTCACACACCACCAATCAGTGGGACAGAAACCATCATGAGTATGTATGGCTTTTTACTGCATAATTGCAGCACATCTTTTGATCTATTTAGGATTATGAAGTAAGTGCATTGTCCTCCATACATTGATAATTAAATATCGAAAGAATAGAAGAAGGATCCTAAGGATAACTTTCAAATACCGGCACTGCTCTCCATGTGAATGAGGCAGATTTTTGTTACCATGCTTTCTGTGGATCAATTTATTTGTCATTTTAAGAGCTGAAACTTCCAGTGTCAACCAAAGTTTATGCAGTGGCATCCTCACCGTAATGATAGCTTTTGCGTTGCACTGATTGTCAAGACCTAGATCTTTGTATTTCTTTGTCACTCCATAATTAAATATTTCTAGTTCTTTTCTGTGGACATTCTTTTGCCAAATGCAGTACTGATTTTCTTTTCAGTATTGACTGAAAAATGTGAGGTTCTTCATAGAATTGCATTAAATTCAGTCCAGTGAAAAAGGATGTCTTCCCAGACAGCGCTCAAGAAAAAGAAACTCCTGTGAAATTCTATTTCATGCTGTTGCTGTTGCATTTATTTTAGTTTTGTGTCTCACTTTTAAACTGAATTATTTATGCATTTCAATAAGACCCGATTTTTTTTTAAATCAACCCTAGTTGAAAGCGACCATTAGTTTTCTGGTATTTTCAGGGTGATCGATCCAACATCCAATCTTGATTTATTTGAGCCTGTATAAACTTTACTTTGCACAAGTTTAAAAATGTTATTTTGCTCTACAGTATACGTGGAGCTAAATTATTTTTAAATTGACTAAAATTGTCAATGTTTTGATTATAGTCATTAGATGTGGTGAGAAACACAAGCTCCACAAACTTGCAAAACTCTAAGAAATCAATCATAAAAAGAGGTTGCAATTCATGAGGTTAAATTTCATCCCAGCTTTGGTTTGGCCGTAGTCCATTTTACAGCATAAAAGTACCAAAAGCACTTTTAGCAGAGGACTATTGCATATAGACGTTGGTTTAAAGGAAATATTTTTGGGTATGAGATATTAGTATGCAAGACTGGCTCCCTATCTAAACAATCTTCTGAAAAAGCACATTTGGTTTAAAAAAAAAAGCTGAATCCTTGCCATGGGATGCATTCCACTGACAGCCCAGTACAACCATCTCTGGTCACCATCAGAGCAAAACAGCACCTTTTGCTGGGACAGATCTCAGTCCTTCTCGATTTGTATTATGTTTCTATAGGAAGTAGCTCAGGAAACCATCGTAGAGATTGCACATTGGTGACTTGCCTTTAACATAAGAGATAAGACAAGTGTAATGTTAACTCAGAAGACCACCTAAATTCAGCATGGAGAAATTTAACCAAAGTCAACCAAATTTCACGTTTGACTAAATGATGTCTGAATTCCAACTGGAATGAGAAATTATAAATCCATCTTTCTGTTCCACATTTTAAATGAAATATAATTTCTGTATGTCCAGAAGTTCAGTGTTTGAAAATTCATTTAACTGTTTACGTCTTGTGGAAATGGTGAGGAAACCTGTTACTAAGCAATGATAATTTATTGGTTAGACCGCGTCCTACACTACTAGCAGTTGTGAGGAAAAGATTCCTCCTGCCAGAACTATGGCATTCCATACAAGTCTTATATGGAATAACTGCTGTTTCTTTTAGAGAAATCTATACAGCAATCATGCTGAGTGATAGTTTCATTAGAAATTACTGTGGCATTTAGATCAGGTTCCACCTTCTAAAGAGACACTGAGTTGCACATTGCACAAAATAACAAATAATGGGTGGAGTTGCTTTCCCCCCCCCCCCCCCCCACAAAATTAATAATCTAGTGTGACGTTCACTTAATAGATGTTATCCTCTTCTGTCTCCTTTCTTTGTCCTCTTATCCCTCCCCAGAACTGCCATATGCGTCTGAGGCTGATGGCTTCTTTGCGATTTTTTTTGTCTTTCTTCTGTAGTTCTACACATGTCTAGAATGTTCATTGAGATATTAAAAATGTTTTCATTAAATTCCTAGTTTTTAAAAAGGGGAAAGGATTATGTAATGCTAATATAGATTTCTTTACTATTCCTCTGCTGCATTTCTCCTGCTGGTGATCACAGCTGAAAATGACCACAAGGCCAATAGATGTGAGTTGGGAGGGGCTACATGAGTTGGAAGTGCTTAAAAGGATAGGCACCCTTTGTGATTTCTCCTGTTTTTATGTAAATCCTCATTCGCTATAAAGTAAATACATCGATCCCACACACAAAGGGAGTGTAGCACTGATTTTAGCACTCATCCTCCACCCTATACTCCTTTTGAGCACAACTTCCCTAGTGTGGGATTGATTGATTGACCTATCTTTGTGAAGATTAATTTAATAGTTGAGTACTTTCAGTATGTTTACATATAATATAGTCTACATATGGTACAATATATAACCTGTAGAACATCTCATTAATTGGTTGTATTCTCTTAGTGTATATGGAGGTGTCCAAGCTTGGTACTTAGTATTTCCTGGGATGCATACATCTAATTGGTACAATAGTTTTGGTAAACTTGCATAATGTCATCTTTAAAGTAATTAATACTTTTCAATGCCTTACCAAAAAAAAATTGTAAGCAATTGAGCACAAATGTTAGAGATGAATTGAGGAATGACCTTGTCACAAAGGGGATCAGAGCAAGATTTAAGAATAGTGTGTTGCTCACTCAGATTTTATGTTGTGTGAAAGTAAGCTTCTATGATGTCCTGACTTTGTTGTGTAGGTTGTGCTGTCCTGGCTTAAGCCAAATAAATATTAATATATCTGATAACTGCTCCATGTATTTGTCACTGTTTGTCTGCACATATGCATTTCCTTGTTTTTTTTTAAAAAGAATTGCCATCTTTCTGATGCTATCTAAACTTAGAGCTTTTCAGACTGGTCTGAGCATCATCATTAACCGTGCCATAGTTTGTTAAATTTGGTTTAACAAAAGTAACTGCTTTTTTTTCTCCTCATCCATATTTGGTTATGTAAACATTATCTGTGAATTTATTAATGGGATAACATAGACTTTAAGAAAAAAAGTAAGAGCTTTGTTTAAATAAATGTATGCTTCTGTGTAAGCGATTTTTTTAATCGGAAGGACCGGTGTGGTTTATCTGAGCTTCAGATACAGCTGTTGCGTAACATAAAATATTTACTGTATTTACCTGCTGGGTTTCCTGTTAATGTATCTATTCTGGTTTTAGCTAACAGAGGAAGCTCAGCTGGCAGCCCACAAACCTGTGATGCACTGGGAAAGGCTCTAGCCTCGGTAAGCTTGCATAATAAGAAGTCATTTTAAAGTAAGGATTTAATTAACACTCTTTAATTAACATGAGCACAGCTTATTGCATGGATTAGAATTTTGTATGCAGCTAAATTTAGAACGTTTGGAATGTTCATTAACCACACTTCTGGTGCTAGTGTTCAATGTGGTTTCAACTTCAAAAGAAGAGTGCAATGAAGTAAACAGTGTCCTTGTATTAGAAAAGAATAAGTTCATTTTGGCCCTTATCCTATTTTCCAGATCTATTCACCAGATCACACCAGCAATAACTTCCATTCAAATCAATCAACACCAGTTGGGTCCCCACAGGCAATTGCAGGTATATTTTTGTTTTGTTACATTTTTTTTCCCGTGGTCTAAGATTCATGCGTTAATTTGCAGAAACGCTAAGGTTTAGCATCTGTCCAAATTGTTAATCTGTGATTGAATATATACATACTGTAACTCCATTATTCTTGAGGATGATGGTACTATTGCACCATCTAGTGTTCAAAATTGCAATTGCAGCAGTTTTTAAATAATATATACTGGATACAAACAATTAAGGAACTTTCACCATTCAGTAATGTAATGCACAGTTCCCCATTTAATCTAGTGCAGCCTTTGCTAAAAGCTCTAGGTCTGTGAGTGGATCCAGTGTGAATTAAGCATACCACCGTTTTTTTAAATTGTACATTCGACGTTGATTAAAACACGCAGCCTGACTGGTTGTATTTGTCATTTTATAGCTACAGGTCAGTGGTCTAGATCTGGAGGCCAAGGTACATTATCACCAAATTATGAAGGGCCGCTACATAACCTGGTAGGATTTGCATAGTTAATTCATAAGTACTTGGTTTGCGAAGTATAATCTACTCAATGTGTAATATCAATTTTAATTCACTTCTATACATTCGATTAAGATCCACCCAAAAGTAATATAATTTGAAAGAAAATATGACGTACTATCCTTTTGTTAGCACATTTGAGGTTTATGTTCAAACTAAGTATTTCATTGAGCTAGCAATAATGAGCAAAACAAATCTGTACATCAATTATTTTTTTGTAATGCTCATTTTGTGGCATTTGTTATACTGCTGTTGGCACCTTCTCCATTTAGCTATCTGATAGCAAGACCTGTGTAAACCATAGGAACAGGAGTAGGCCATTCAGCCTCATGAGCCTATTGTGCCATTCAAGTAGATCATGGCTGATATGTACCTCAATACCATTTACCTGCGTTTGCTCCATATTCCTCGATACCCTTACCTAACAAAAATCTATCAATCTCAGTCTTGAAAATTTCAATTGACCCAACATCCACAGCCTTATGGGTGGGGGGGGGGAGAATTACAGATTTCCACCAATCTTTGTGGCAAAAGTGCTTCCTGATTTCACTCCTAAATGGCCTAACTCAAACTTTATGATCATGCCCCCTTGTTCTGGATTCCCCCAGCAGGGAAATCGTTTCTCTATAACTACTCTATTGAATTCCTTTTCCATTTTAAACACTGCAATTAGATTACCCCTTAGCCTTCTAAGCTCAAGGGAGTACAAACCAAGTCCTCATAATTTAAGCCCTGGTATCATTTCTGATGAATTTGCACAGTGCCCCAAGGCCAGTATATCTTTCCTGAGGATTGGTTCCCAAAACTGAATGCAGTACTCCAGATGTAGTCTGGCCAAGACTCTGTATAATTGAAGCATTACGTCCTCACTTTTGTATTCCAACCCCCTTCAATTTCATGTTTGTAAAACTGAAGCCATCCTTAGGCTTCTTCCAGCAACTCTATGCCACCGTGGTGGACTCCCTACAACTTCCCTAACTGCCTCCTCAAGCCTGGCCCAGAGATGCAAAGCTTCAGTGACTAGCTTGACCCTGAGCTGAGCTTCCTTCCCCACATCTGTTCCTGTCATCTCTGAAATATTACCTGCATTCAACCCTACTGCTTTTGAGACACCAGTCCATGCCTTCTTCACCTCAAAGCTTGACTTCCTAACTGCCCACCTTTATCCTCCATAAACTGCAACTTATTCAGAATAGCACAGCCCACATCCCCATCTTTGTCAAACTCCACTGGCTTCCTATACTCTGATGAATTATCAGAACCTTTTGCTCAAGTCCACCCTACCTCTGTAATGTTCTCCATTGTGTGGATCTTGGATGAATGATGTTCTTGCACTCAACCGTACTCGAACTGACATCAGTTTATTGTTCATTCTCTGCTCCCTCTACATCACCTTGGGCTGCAGTGCACCCGCCCTCTCGTACTTCCCCTCAAAGTCCCTCAGTCTAATCACCTTTCCTGTTTTCAAAAGTCTTAATACCTTTTTCTTTGATGTCCTTTCACCACAACCTCCTGTTCCCTTTTTGCCTTTTTATCTTCTGCTTGGTGCGCACCTTTTTGTACTCTGACATTCTGTACCTTTTAGGAGTGCTATCTATGTAAGTTGTGTTAACCCCTTGGTACTAGAGTATCCACTGCTTTCGAATGCTGGTACTTGCCCACGTTGCTGTTCTACATGTTGAGACTAGATTTTTGCTTGGAGACTGACTGTAGTGCCCCAGTTGCTGCTCCAGCTGAGACTGGATAACTCAGCACAGACCAGGAATCGAACTGGGGACCTCCAAGTCTGTATAGCTTTGTACCACACAGTGCAGTGCTTTTACCAGAAAGGCATCCGAGTTCTCTCTTTGTTTTGCCAGTAATGGTCAGGAACCCTCCATTTGTATCGTGCCTCTATATCGCTGACCTCTGCTTGGACTCTTCCCTCTTGTGTTCCTGTCAGATGTGGGGCTAACTAGCTCAGAGTAGGTCTGGGAAAATATTACCTGCATAATTCCTAATCATTTAAGTGCGCTCGAAATATTTAAATTGCTTTAAAATAGATGTGGTGGTGGCTTTACCCAGTTGTAGGTATCTTTACCTCCTACACTGCACATAAGGAAAGTTTCATTAACAGACTATGGTGCTGAAGCTTCAAAAATTGTCCTAAGCCTCAGTAGCAATATCATAGCCCCATTTACAAAATGTAATTCTGCAATCTGATCAGAAGTTCCTGTCATCACGGGGCCTTCAGCACATTGAAGGAGCTGTCGTTCTAATTTTATTTTTAATTACTTGCCGTTGTCCCTCCAGAGGGTAGCTCTTTTTTAAGTGTTTTGAATTTCATGAAATTTTAATCTGAGCATAGAGCTCAGTACAGTAACCGATTATAATAACTCTGGCCCTGTATCACATGTTACCAGATAAACTGACTTGGGAAGGAAGGAAGGAAGGAAAAACTCATCTGCAGCCCCTCTTCCCTGTCCTCCACAAATGAAAACTGGCACCGTTTCAAGATAGAAATCCTAGAGATGGACCCCAGTAGCTTCTTTGCTTTTCCAGGTTATATTACCATCATTAGAGCAATGGAAAGAAAGTACTTGCATTTATATAGCGCCTTTCACAACCTCAGGAAGTCCGAACACGCTTTACAGCCATTGAGATACTTTTGAGGTGTAGTCACTATTGTAATGTAGGAAATGATCTTATAGATCAGTAATAATGAAATCTTCATAGAATTCCTTAAATCTTACATTTCAAATGAGTACAATATTTGATCTTTTAACGCTGCCTAATTAGCTGCAGTTGTCAAAAAAAATATTTGGAGCTGTACTTTCCAATTAAAGTTAGAAAAAAACTCTTCATTTCTTTTCAAACAGCAAAATAAAATGGAGGATCGGCTAGATCGACTGGACGATGCCATTCACGTGCTGCGAAATCATGCTGTTGGACCAGCTACTGCCATGCCTGGTAACCATGGTGACTTGCACGTATTAATAGGACCATCTCACAATGGCCCAGTTGGAGGTATAGGCCCAGGATTTACACCCCCAGTGCTGCTGTCAGCCAACAGACATTCTATGGTGAGATGTTCTTTCTCAGTGATAATGTTGATCTAAGTTTAATCACTTTACAGGGAATGCGAGTGGATTTCTATACAGAAGTTAGCCGGTTACAAGTTGTTTTACTGCAGAGGCAGTTTCGAAGTGAATTTTCCTTTTTTATATATGTGTAAAACACTTCTGTTTATTGTAATTTATTTGCCATTCTCCACAAGGTAAACTCCAGTTTGGACTCCAGATAATAATCACATCAAGATTCCAAGTGGTTTTGAACAAGGCTATTGTATTTAAAATTTTGTTATGTGGAACCGATCACTTTTTAAACAAAAAATTCTCTGTTTTTAAAACTCTTCTTTTGGCCCTCCTTTACATAGAAGTAAGATCATCTTCCAAACAGGTGAATCAGGAGATGATGTCCCTTTTAAGACCTTTTCCCCTCGAGACACCCAAGCTACTCTGCTGGCCTAGGTTATACTTAAAGCCTCATTCTGGATGCCCTCTTCTGTTTTTGTCTGCAGCATTGTTCAGCAGAGAAAAATGTTCATGGGTTGCTGCGTGGCTCTCTCTAAACTAATTGTTTAGCAGTTTAACCAATATTGTGAAAGGTTCTTGTAGGTTTTTTTTAAAAGCTTTTTCTTTGCTGCTTCTATTTTTTTGACTTTTCTATTTTCTGTCATTGGGTTGAGATGTGCATCAGTCAGAACCATGGTCATTCTCAATTTCCACCACCCATGGTCACCCAGTGCTTATATTGGCCTGTGCCAGAAGTCAGATTCAAATTTGCACATCCAGTAACAGGCAGACACATCGTGTAACTTCCTGCAATGCACAGACTGTTCCAAACTCTCAAGGAAGGCTTGCTGTAAACACTTGACCTGAGATAATCAGCTGAGTAACTGTGTAAATATAGAATCTCAGTGGCAACCATGAAGTATCAATTTTATTTCATCGTCATATGGATTTTTTTCTTTCTTTTGTGAGCTGAAACCAGACTTCGTATATTAAGTGTGACCACTGTGTAGTGATCCAATTTGAAAACTGTCTCACTTTCCTGGAGTCCAGATGGAATGCACTAATCACTAATATGGACATACTTCAGTAATGTAGAATTAGTACAACTACTGTCATAGTCCCTTCTTAGCTGATAGGAGCTGTGTGGACAGGATAAGTATCCCTGCCAGTTTTTCTTGATATGGAGCATTCTGTTACAGCGAGGGATATATTTAGCACCTTGGTGAGGGTTTGGGTTATATTCCAGTGTTACTAAACTACGCAATTAAAAAGAAAAGAAGAACTTGCATTTATAGAGTGTCTTTCATGACCTCTACGCCCCAAAACTCTTTATAGCCAATTAAGTATTTTTTTTGAAGTGTAATCACTGTTGTAATGTAAGAAACACAGCAGCCAAGTTACACACAGCAAGCTCCCACAAACAGCAATGAAATAAACGACCATTTTTTTTTACTGGTGTTGGTTGAGGGATAAATATTGGCCAGGACACCAGGCGAACTCCCCTGCCCTTCTTCGAATAGTGCTATGGGATCTTTTACCCCCACCTGAGAGGGCAGGTGGGACCTCGGTTTATCGTCTGATCCAAAAAGCGGCACCTCTGGCAGTGCAGGACTCCCTCAGTACTGCACGATTTTTATTTGGTTCTACAGCCTTTAATTCTGTTAAGATTCCACAAATCTGTTGCATTTCTTCCTGTGCTTGTAGATTTTCCTCATAATGCCCTTTTACCGTTTGTTTTGATAACCATTCAGATTGTGCAAAAACTTTGTTCATAAAGCCCACTTCTTTTGATGCAGGTTGGAGCTCATGAAGAAGGCTCAGGAATACCTAGCAATCCTAGTGTTCTGCCTAACCGTGTACTGCCGTCACAGTCCACTGCACTGTCGGACCTGAACCAGCCACAAGAAACTTACGGTGGTTAGTATGGGCACATCCTAACATAAAGTACATCGCTATGTTTGGATTGGATTGTGCACTTACTTCTTGAAAACAGATGTAAATATCGTCAAATTGTAAACCTGTAGAGAATATTGGAGCCCCAACAATGTGGCAAATGGTAAGAGGCAGGTTAATGTCACCTGGCGAGTTACTGACCTCAGCTGTGTAGTTAGGAGACACAGCAGAAATCAGGTAATTTACAACAGCAACATCTTGCATTTATATAGCGCCTTCAACATAGTATAACGTCCCAAGGCGCTACACGAGCAATTGTCAAACAAAGTTTGACAATGAGCCACATGCGATAGTAGGACAAGTGACCAAATGCTTGGTCAGAGAGGTAGGTTTTAAGGAGCGCCTTAAAGGAGGGGAGAGGGGCGGAGAGGTTTAGGAGGGAATTCCAGAGCTTAGGGCCTAGGCGGCTGAAGGCACGGCCGCCAATGGTGGAGCGATTTAAAATCGGGAATGCACAAGAAGCAAGAATTGCATGAAGGCTGAGAGCTGAGAAAATGGAATCCCTTTGGGCAGCACTCAAAGCAGCTAGGCCAGTTGTAGAGTAGGAATAGTGCAGACCACAAAGCAAGTTGTTTGTCTACTGTCTTGGCTGTGAGTGTTGTGATCTGAAGAGGAGAATTTACATTTTTAAGCAGCACTTTCTATACTGTTTTTCATGAGTGAAAAATCAGTGCATGAATGAGGCAGCTCAATATAGTTCAAGGATAGATCAACAAAGGTTGTTAGTTAAAGATATTGCATTGTGATATCTTCCCCATCAAATTATCCTGATACTTCAGTAGGGGATAATGACTTGCCTGTAAGCTTTGGTATTGAGGCAACCAGATAGGCTAGGTCTTTGACCTGCTTCTTCTGGCAGTTTATGTCCTGCTTGAGAGGCATTTAATACAAGTAAAAGTGCCACAATGTTTTCTCTTCATCCCTTCCCTCCCTAAGCTTACCTTGAAGGTGTACATGGCGCACACCTCACATTGAAGACATTCTTTTACCCTCCTGGATCTGGGAATAACCATGGTGTTGAGTGTTCAGTGTTCTCCTGTAGAAACAGACAGTACAAAAAGCAACAGCAGTGTTCTGAAATATGTGAAGAAGAAAAATAAAGATAATGTAACTCCCTCAGTCACAAATCCCAAAGTAAAAGACTTTCTAGCCTTTCCGAAAACTCGCTCCTCTGAAGTCTTGCACTGCTTGACTAGGCTCCTTCCCTTTTATAACCCTGCTTCCCCAAACAGAATCTTTTGTTAACCCACCAATTCTGGGTCACTTGCTAGTCACGTAAACACTTCCCCTCTTAACTAGCTACACTCTGAGTAGCACTTCACTATAAATTTACCTCACTGAGGATTCTAGTAATACCCTCTTAAACTGATAGAACTTGATTAATTAAATTGAATCACAAAAAATAGATGGACAAGTAATTTCCACAGAGATTACACATTTTTACACAAATACAGTATGCATTTATCGGATGTGCAGTCACAATACTTTCACTTGCACGCTCAGTACAAACCACAAGATACCGCAACTCCCTCGGTCACAATTCCTGAAGTAAAAGACTTCCTTCGTTCTTCTGAATTTTTTACTCCGCTGACGTCTTGTATGTCAGATAGAAGCTTGGAATATTCCTTTTTAGCTTGCAATACCTTTCGGTATTTAAATGATTATAGGGTGGAAACATTTTTAGTTTTGAAGTTATTAAATGTTGAGGTAGTCCAAATTTGAGACATTACCGAATGCTCTCCACAAATCCATCTGAGTCTTTTACCCTTCTTCTAGTTGATAATTTAGTAGTTATTCCTAACAGTGACTTCTTAATTCTTCTCATTCTATTTTAGCAATGACCAGTGGTCTGCAGAGATCAAGTGTTAGTCAGCCTAGCGCTGACATTAAACGAGAAGAAAAGGAGGATGACGAAAATCACAATTCCTCAGGTTTGGAAGACAAGTCAGATGATGAGAGGAAAGATTCCAAAATGTCATCAAGGGCATCAAGAACAAGGTACCATTTTCTTTATTCCAGAATGTTTTTTTCCTATTTCCTAGCCTGGAGTCTTTAAAAGCTACGCTATCTTATTTAGGTATACCCTATTTTACAAATGTATAATTGGTTCATTTAGAACAGAGACTGTATTACGTGGAAAAAGGAAGCTGTAAATGGGAAATGTTCTTTTCCTTTAATCATCCCCTTCCCTCCTGGAGTCCCTCGTCTCCATGGTAAATAAAAATTTGTGGAAAGTTTGGGTAAAGTCAGCAAGACATTGACACTGTGGTCATTCTTTCATCTATACCCATTTTGGCCCAGGTATTTTCTGACCAATACAACAGGCTGCTCATGGTGATTCAGTGATAACGTTGTTTTGTAACAATTGAGATGTTGTCAATTTTGACCAAAGTTTGATGGGGAAACTGTTAATGAAAATAAGTGTGACACTTGCAGGAGTGCATGCTATATGCAAAGTGTGTGCATGTATAAAATGTCACACCACTGTCAATAGGGACATTTAAGAAATTGATTGCAAATTCATAAGAAGTGTCCGTTTTGTATTTTTATAGGTGAACTGGTAAGTGCTTTTTAACTCATTCTGCCTGTGCTCCCCGATGACTGATGACTTATTGGGTGATTGTACATGTTGTATGGCATTCTATAGATCTGAAAAGTTTCAGGTTTGGTCCCTGGTTAGTGCTGACTTGGCTGATTACATACCCAGGGCTCCTTGACTTGACACATGAATTATAAAACCCCAGCAGACAAGAGAATCACGGATCCGATGACTTTTCACTCTCCCTGTTCCATCAGGAGGTTTACATTAGGTTCCTTCTGCTGTATATGAGGGGTACAATAACTTGGTTGTTGATTTGTAGATAGTGATTTGCTGCTGATGTTATTTATAATTTTGTTTAATTCAGAAATTCCAAATTCAGTCTATGTGCTCGGTACTACTTTTATACAAGAATCATAAACCTCCAGCTGAGTGCGGCAAATAGAAACAGCTCAACTTGCAAAAATTCTGCTAGCAGATTGAACACTTTAAAACTAGCTGATCTTCCAGCTGGGACTTAGCAAACTGAGCTCGTCCTCTTTGTAGCACTCAGCTGGGGCTTTGTAATTAATGAGTACTGTGTACATGGATTGAATATAGAAATTTTGACTGGATCCAAACCACTTTTTCATCACTTAAGAGTGCCTGTTTCCACCTCTGTGACATCACCCACCATAACCCTTTCCTTGCCCCAATGCTACTGAAACTGAATCTCCAAATGCCTCACATGAAACACCAATATCACCAGTGAGAACGGCTAAGCAAAATATGGCCATGCCCAGTGATGATTTATAGTGTAATTGTCAAAGGTGAAAGATTGTACAAGACAGTCTGTCCATTTCATTGAAAATAAAATTAATTTAACAGCTTTGTACCACTTCTTCATAAAAAGTAGTAATACAAATAGGGGAAACCATAATGTTTCCTAAGTACACATTTTAGATGGGAAAGATTTTGCATTTCATTATGAACAAAACAAAATGCTATTTTGGTGTTGATAGCCATGTGGCACTGAAATAGTTCCACTTTTCTCATTTATTCAACTTTTACATATCCATGATTTTAGCTGCCATCTGGAGGGGGTTGCGGAGAAGCAGGGAAGCATTGGGAGAAATGTTAACCCTCCCGATTGGGGGGGCCGCTAAGATTTCAAGAATCGGAAAGCTGACCCCAACCCACCTCCAATGCACCCACTTTTAACGAAGGTGGGTTGTGAATGGGTGACTAATTGGCTCTCGAGAGACGGGTCAGTTGTTTAAATATGTTAATGAGGCTGCATGCCTCAAATTTTACCCGTTTTAAATTTAACAGCTGCGGGCTGGATTTCCCAGAGCTCGGGAAACCCGGCAGCTGAAGGGAGGCGAGAACAGTTGGATCCAGCAGGTAAGTGCCTTTCCAGCACTGCTTGTAAGCCATTGGATCAGGAGTGCTTCCACCCAGCAACCCCCCCCCAACTCTCTCTCCACCACCCACCCCTCCCCACCCCAAATCACGATCTCTCTCTTTGTTCTCTCTCCCCCCACCCCACTCCTCATGGTGTCTCTTTCTCTTTTCTCCCCCACCCCCCCCTGGTTTCCCAGCCTCTATGACACCCGCTCCCTCTCCGTAAATATCGGGCCATGGTCTTTTTAAGACTTTGACTATTTTGGAGCCATATTAGTATGTGGCCTTTCCCCATCTCTCTGAAGCGGCCATTGTACGAAAATAAATTATAATTTAGTAATTTTTCTAGTCCTATTTGTGTACATTGCAAACCTTTGTGTTTCATTGATGTTGACTTCAAGTATCATGGGTTTGATTTTCTACATTTGCATTGGTTATTTCAAATTCTGTGTCATCTTGTCAGTTGTGTCCCAATTAATTTGCTTAGACTTTGGTCAGTTTTGCCATCTGGGTTTCAAGATCTGTACATTAGCCAATAGAAAGGATCCACAGCATATCTGCCACAAAGTGTGATGACTTTGTCTACTGACACTGTGCGGTGTTCAGAAGCATATAGTCTGTTTCAAATGAAGCAGCATGACTTGTCCTTAGCATTCCATTACTTGGAGACGATATGATAGTTTCACCTAATGTCCGACCCAAAGAGACCTTGTCCAAAACAAAGTGTTTGAGGTTGGAGGATCAAACACACATTGGTGCGGTGGCAGCTTTATTTCTTGATGTCAGTGTGGACAATATTATGTTTTGTGCAGAACTTCTGCAGTTGTTGCCTTTTGCATGGGTGTATGTCTGACAGCCCAAGGAGTCTTAATCAGCAGACACAGTTGGCTTAGAATTTCATGATTTGCTTTAGAACTGAAGACAAAGCTGTCAGTAATACATTTTTTTAAGAGAAGGAACAGGTGCAGTTGATGCTGGAGAATTTAAAGAAATGGCAGCAGAATGTGAAAGCAGTTGTTGACATGACTGCTAGGGGAGGGGGATTCCCAAGTCATATGTTGTGCCACAGTAACCATCTTAAACTTCAAACACTGTGGCCAGCTTTGATATTTGAAGAACAAATTTGCAATCAAATTGGAGTCTGGACAGATCACATCACTGTAATTGAGGTGCACAATTCCGGTTCCTCAATAGCATGCAGATATCGCATTGGTTTCATTGGAACTTTATTCCTTCAATTTAGCACCTTGCAAGGCATAGAATGTCACAGCAGATACCTCAACCAGGGCAAGGTCTGGTTGCAGAAGTTGACTCTTCAAGTAGAGACAAGTCAGATGATGCAGCATCTGTTGGCTCAGTTGAAGGGCCAATATGGCACCGTGCTCCTCTGAGCCCCTGTCTGCTCTATATTGCAGCGTTCTGCTGGGGCAGTCTTAGAATATTTAGAAATCTTATGGTGTGGTTATTGAGTGTTCTCGTTTCTTAGTGTAACTACAGTTGAAAATCAAAATTGTAACTAAGGCCACTGGGAAATCTTGTATTTTCTACAGATCTCCCAAAAATAAGGATTTGAAAATTGGCTTTTGAACAAAAAGCTTTGGAATAAAATTGACAAACCGTATCCACTTGAAGTTCAAGTGATATTACCTCATTTAAGTATGTCTTTTCTTGCCCAATGTACCAAACATGATGAGAACATATTTAAGTACAGGTGAAATGTCTTGCAGATGTACCAAAATGTTCCACAAATTTATGTTGTCCATGCTGAAATGCAGGTGAAGTACAGGCTTGCGCACAATTATCAAGAAAGGTGTAACGTTTATTGGCACAAACCATAATGTGTTAAAACATTACAACTTATGTACATACGGCAACATAAAAACTATTACTCGCATGGTAAATTGTCAGTGCCTCTTACATGATTTTTTACTTGAAATAAAAGTGAGCTAAGCTTTTTAAACTGAATTGCTTATCAAGTTGCAGCCTTCAAAATTGTGTGTGAATATTAATTCCATCTAATACTTAGTATATTATTAAAGTGATTAGTAGTCAATGCTTTTGTTCAATTCAAGTATTTGAAATTCAACGCGTGATTGCCTCAATAACTTGCACTTGATATTTTGTACTTGAGGGATGTTTTTATTATATTTTGGTCAGTAGTCAAGATGATGACGAACACCTTCCCCCAGAGCAAAAAGCAGAAAGAGAGCGGGAGAGGAGAGTAGCTAATAATGCTCGTGAACGCCTTCGTGTGCGTGACATCAATGAGGCCTTCAAGGAACTTGGACGCATGTGTCAACTCCACCTTAACAATGACAAGCCACAGACAAAACTGCTTATTCTCCACCAAGCTGTGTCAGTCATTCTCAACTTGGAACAACAAGTCAGAGGTCAGTTGGTCATAGTGATATCAACTGGCATGGAGCTGTCTGTACTTGTGAAATACAACATGCCTAAAGGCTTGTCTTCCCCATTCATCCTCAAGATGCCAATCCTGTTTTATACAACTCTAGCACTTGCATGCAATGCATGTCATTTGTCCTAGCATTTTATTTCACAGCAAATTAGATATAAAATGAACATTCAGTTTCACATTTGTGCTTTTCTTATCCACTTAAATGGTGAAGATGGCATGAACTTGAGGCTTTCTGTTTTTTTTATACAATTTGTGAAACAGTACATGCAGGCAGGTCTGGTCCAGATATTTAGACTTGAAGTTTTACCCAGCATAATTTTGAAAAAATAAGTTGACTAAATAAAAATTTGCCCTGGACTGAAAGCAATTCAAAACTCATTCATCAAAAGTTCTACATAGCAGCTCATGCCTAATGAGTACACCTCTTGGTGTAGCATCATACCATACAGACAAGAAGGCTGCACAATTCATTCCCAGTTAGCTGATCTCAGCCAGGGCAGCACAATTGGCCTCAGTACCCCTGGGCTAAGGAAGGGAAAAAATTAGTCAGGTTCCTGCTCCTGATTGCTATCCAGTGGGCATTGCTTCACGTGCGCACCTCTGGAAATTGTGTGAGGACAGGATTGGGCGTGGCTGTGATGCAACATAGTTGAATAGCCGTACACATTAAAAGTAGGCATCTGGGCAAGTTAACAATGGCCTGCTGGCACTAGCAAGAGTTGGTACCTTCAGAAGAGGAGGGGGTAGGAAATTGGGAGAAGATGCGACGTAATGTTGTCCTTCACACATTTGCTGAACCCTAGGCCCTATATTGTGCATTTATTCCAGCTGTGCAGAGTGGACATTTGCTGCTGGAAAATAGCACATTACTGCAAGTTGTGAACAAGCTGAACACAATCTTTTTGTTCTCTTTCCTCCTCTTTCCTTCCGCTTTCCCCCACCACCCCCAACCCAAAAGAAAAATTGACTGAATCTGCCTTCTGTACCCAACTGACTACATTTATATGTGGCTGTACATATGTTACACCTGATTTTGAAGAGCAGTAAATATTGATTACTCTTCTAGCTAAATTAATATAACTTCTTTCACCTCTCAAACAATTTATAAAACCTGCAAAATTCCAAGAGTAACATCAGGAAAGAAATGATTGCATTCAGCCTCAATGCTTTTGAAGGTTGCCCAAAGGTTAACCTGGAGTCTTTGGTACTCTTAAATGTGACATATTTGCTTAATTACTACATATTTTAGTGTTTCTGTTGCACCTATTTAGAGGTGTCTTGGGTTGTAGGGTCTGGAAAAATTTTCCTATTCATCTTGCCCTCCACCTTGCTTCTGAGCTCTTGTTATCCCCTCTCCAGCCCTTCAGATTAAGTGCATGCTGTGTATAGACATCTTGGCATACTCATGCAGTTCAACATTTCCTTTGCAGTTCACTATAAACTTGGATTTGGGAGTGTTTGCATACAGCCAGCTTTTGCTCTTAGTCATGTTCTTTTGTCTGACTTCCGTAACAAATGTTTTCTGCTCTCCTGTTCTTGGCTTGGATGGTCCCAAGCCATGGTCACTCACTGGTTCCATTCTGACCTCGTACTTGCTGCTTGGCAGTGTTCAAAGCAGGAAATTAATACAAAATGTATGAATTCTTCGATCTGATATGTCTGGCAACTCTGATTTAATTGCTGATACTATAATAGTTCCAACTTCGGATTTACTTGGGGTTCTGGTTCCCTAAAATATTAGATTTCTACAACTGATAAATTTACTGGACTGTTGTCCTAACCAGACCCTGTATAAATTGTAAAAGCATGCCTCAAGTTTCTTCTAGCTACCCCGAGCATTAAAGGTGAGATATATTTCCTAGTTGGCCTCACTTTGCACACCAGGCAATTGGCAGACAACTATTACAAAATATGGTTGGACAGTACAAAATGGCGTACTGTGATAGTTGCAAATGATCAAGGAAAGATAGCAAGGGGGAGGGTAAAAGTGAGAAAGGGAACATGAACGAGAAGAGAACAAGAGCAATGTTGAAAGTAAAATCTAGCAAAGCCAAGTCGATAAGTTTGAGAAACAAAAAGGGTTAAGAAATTAAGAAAAATGAGTAGGCTAGCACCTCTGCGAAGTGTTGATACAGATTAAAGAAATACTTGTTAGATTTATAAAGTTAGGTTGAGCTGTTGGAAATTTGGGATTTTCAGAGATGTTAGTTTGTTTTAGCTATTGCAATGGAAGGGCTAATTTTGGCACTAAAAAATCCATTTTGAAGGGCCAGTAAGAATAGAAAAGCCAAATCTGACCATAATTGGGTGCATCAGGATTTGGACATAATTATTAAGTGCTTAAGAGCAGCTTTTTTAAAAACAAAAATACATTCTATAAGTAAATTGCCTTTACTTTTGGGAGAATTTGAATTTGACAAATGCTACTGATTTTGTACTACCTTATTTTCAGTTTACAAAAAGTGCATTCATTCTGGATTGATTCCAACCCTTGCAAGAGAATCATGGAAATGAATTAAGCAATTATCCTATGTAGTAGCTGCTCTTTTTCTTGTAAATTTATAATGACATGTATGAGCAACTTCAGTGCATACATAGCAACTCCTTAGGGTTATATAATCTCCTGTACCTATCTCTTTTAGCAGTTTGCTCTGGGTGTGACAGTTTGTTGCTTCAAAGATTAAAAGGCAGTATATCCTTTTGTTGGCTTCCTTGGTTATTTATTTTTTTAAAAAGGTTGAAAATTCAAATCTATTTACCACATATGTTTGCAGTACTCTAGCAGCTCACTCCACCAAAGTTAGCGAATTCAGAATTTGACCACCTGAAGAAGTTTTAAATTTTAAGCTGCATAAAGACGCGTTGTATTTATATAGGCTTGATAGCATTTATATCTTTATGCGCCTACAAAAGGATTACGGCTTCTTTAAAATTGCCATCCCTAACTAACACCT
Source organism: Heptranchias perlo (assembly GCF_035084215.1). Classification (NCBI taxonomy): domain Eukaryota; kingdom Metazoa; phylum Chordata; class Chondrichthyes; order Hexanchiformes; family Hexanchidae; genus Heptranchias; species Heptranchias perlo. Next base: position 22,281,454 of record NC_090353.1, on the reverse strand, counting down.
GTTGGCACTGTGAACCCTGCAGTACTGATGAAGGCTTTACAGGCGAAGAAAAAGAGATGAAGGATCGTGAAAGGCGAATGACAAATAATGTCAGGGAGCGAATTCGCATCAGAGACATTAATGAGGCTTTCAAAGAGTTGGGCCGCATGTGTCAGATGCGCTTAGAAACTGATAAAGCTCAAACCAAACTGATCATCCTGCAGCAGGCCGTCCAGGTCATTCTCAGCCTTGAACAGCAAGTACGAGGTAGTGTACAGTAACTAACTTTGTACTGAGAGCAAACACTGACTGTTCCTGCCATTTTAAATGTGCTGTACTGATTACCACCAAGAATTTAGAGCAATTGGAACTGGGTAACCTGCTCTTTGAAAATGCACCTGTGAATTAAATTTGACTTTTGTGGTACCCTATGTATTTTTTTTTAGAAAATGCTTTATTACAAGTTCTTTCTAATTTCATGAACACTGGTAAGTCTGGAATTGTAGAAATTTGTACAGGCACATTACCACTTTTTAAATGAAATGGTACGTTGTTTCTTAGTTGTGAAGTGAGGCTAGTCATTTGTTAAAACCTGTTGAACTGTAAATCCCACTTATCTGTCATGCAGACAAAATGCTTGACAGTAACAAATTAGACTTTCTTTTAATTTGGGAAACCAAGGTGAAGGGCCAAGGTCCAGAATGCAAGTCACCACCAAGATTGAAAAAAGTAAGAGAGAACACAAGGTAAATACAGCAAGTAGTGGTTAGATAATACCAAGTTTGGATTTTTAAAGATCTGAAGACTGAGGAAGGTGAAGAGTTCCTTGGAGAGATGAGTTAGAGTAGATGAGTCTCGATTTCAACACTGAGGGTGCAGGGAAAAGGACTAAGTGTGTGCAGACCCAAAATTATTTATGTTCTTGATGAATCACTTGTGCTCAAAAAATCTAATTGCTCTCCTCTTCTTCCCTTACTCAAAAATTAAATCAAATGCATTGTTGTGTTGGCATGGTTTTTCTACCTGACTTGAAATTGTTTGAATTTTGGATGGAGGAAGGGAGGGAAAGTGGATTGTAGTGTTGAAAGGATTAAAGACCTGGCCAGGAGCATTTCCCTGCTACTCCTTCTCCTCCTCCTCCTCCTGAAAGTGGTGATTTATGCTGGAGTGTGGTTGCAGGAGTGCCAGCAGTTTTCCAGTATTTCATCCAAATGGCCATTGTCTGTGTGAGAGCCTGAACAGTGGCCAAATTCAATCTTGCCTTCGTCTGCCCCCCACGCACATTTCCAGCAGGAGTTGCAGGATGCCCTGCTGCTGTACTACATCACATGATATATTTAACTATTGAGCCCACAAGGCAGCTCTGGGCAGCACTTCTGAGTTCAAAAGAACTGAAAGGAAAACCAACCAGATTGTACTAACCAGTTGGGAACAAAGAGTACAGGTTTATGGAACAGAAATTTTAAGTGTGGTGCAGTAAATATTTGATTCTTATGGCATTCAGGCTAAGTTACAAGAGATATTTTGGAAATTATTACTTTACAGTAGGAATATTCTAGAATTAAGGACCAGTACCTAACAATCTGAGGACAGGTTTGCATTCACAATATAGTTTAAAACACAAGAATGTGTTGGAAAACTACTGTGAAGTGCATTATATCCACTGCACATAATGGAGTAATCTTTAAAATTATTTATTTTCTGAGGTTATTTCCAGGCTCCATTTCATCTTTTAATTACTCGCCATATTCAAAAATAGCAGTTTATGCAATGTCTCCAACACTGCAGCACATTGCTATCCCATTGAAATATCTGGGCTGTGTGTTGTACTGCTCTTCTTGAGACAGATTTTTTTAATTCAGCCCCACCAAATATTGTTATGAAAGTCTGTGTATATAAAAATTCAGTATTATTTCCTGATGGTACAATGGGTAGATGGACCTTGTAGTGTGGTACTGAGCCATACAGGTAGGAAAGGTCTTAAGTTCTATCCATGGTCTGAGCTGAGTTAGCTGATTGAAAGTGAGGCAATGATTAGAGCTCTGTATTTGGCTGATTTTCCACTTCCTAATTCAGGGACATCATTACCTGAGTCTTTGCTTCTGATTACTATCTGGGGACCCCTGCTGCAAAATTTGTGTATAAACATCAGCTGTTAGAATTAGACTCATCTGTCATGCCCTATCCCTTACAGTTGAATAGCCTGCCAAGCCAATTTCTGGGCTCACATACTTAAAATGACCACTTTGGTGAAGTACATGCAAGAGGTCTGCCTGTGCCATTGAAAGCATACCCCAGAGGATGGAGTAAAAAATATGGAAGGAAAAGTTAAATTCCCTCCCCATAAAAGCATTCAGCAGCCCTAGTGTGAAATGATGGGATATGTGAGAGTATTGGTAATGGAGAGAATTGGTAATGGAGAGCAATGTTTAATCTGAGCTGCAGCATCACAATAGATTTTATATCAAGTGCTGGAAAATTTTCAGTCTGACAAACAGATTGTGAAGATAGTTTTCAGAAAATACAGAATGACTTGTATTGTTAAATCTTTTGTGTTACCCTTTTATGAATATTTTTGTATTGAATTAAAGAACAATTATATGGTTTCTGTGCTTTAAAAATTCAAAAATATTCTCATCAATCATTGATCTGGCACTTGACATTTTCACCGAATACTTTGTGCAGAAAGAAACACCTTTATTGCTTCTCGATACAGATTGTACCACTTTAAATGCAGTGAAGCAGAACAATGTTTTGACTACCTGCTTTTTATGGGACTATGTAATTTTAACTTTTTGTCTAAAGGAATTCAGTCATTATAGTGTACACTTGCTAATACATTTTAGGCTTCATTTGAAGGTTTATACATCTTTAATTTTGTGAAAGGAAATGGATTATAATGAAGAATATAGCCAAGGATTGCTATCTTGATGTTTCCATCAATTTTATTATAGTTTGTACTTTTTATTTGAGCTTTTCTGTGTTGTTTCGTCTCTAGAGCGTAATTTGAATCCTAAAGCTGCCTGCCTTAAACGAAGGGAAGAGGAGAAGGTATCTGCAGTAGTAGGAGAGCAGCCACTGCCCCTGTCAGCTGCACATCCTGGTCTTGGAGATAATCACAATGCAGTGAGCCACATGTAGGAGGTAAAATGTTAATCAGTAGAATGCCAGAATGTGTGAGAAACTAATTTTTATCAAAGTTTGATTAAAGTTGTAAGTAGTATAAACTGGTACAATTCAGTTTGGGTACTTCAGACTTTTTTTTCTTAAACTCTTTTCAAAATAAACTTTTGTGCCAAAGGGCTCCCTAATGGGGCAGTGAATAATTAATTGTACTATTAATAATGAGTGGATCTCAGGTGGTCAGACTCTACAGTTTGCCTTGGTGGCCTCTGGGATCAGCAGGAAAAAAATTGGCCAGGATCCCTGATTCTGATGGCTAATGTAGTGATCCCTGCTATAAAGTGCATATATGTGGAATTGGATGAGTATAGCATTGGGCTGACTACGATGCCTCCTTTTGGTAGCACAAACCTGCTGATACTCTCTGGCGAGGCTCATGCATGAAGAATGATCCTTGGGCTAAGTGCCAGAGATCTGTATTGGTACCATTGGAGCAATGTTCCAAAATGAGTCACTGCCTTTAGAAGAGGAGGGAAGGCAATTTGTATATTAAAAATAAATTTTCTATCCAAATTAATTTATTTTCACTCCTTTGAATGTAAAATTGTATAACACTTATTTAATCCAGATAAGTTTTTATTGTTTTTAAGAGAACAGATAAAGTAACCTTTTCAACAACAGCTACAAATTGCATTTATATAGTGCCTTCAGTGTTGAAAAGACTGGATCATTTTAATTTGTCTAGTCTACAAAATAAGCAGATTAGTAACTATGAACAATTTTCATTTGATAATATAAAATATTTTAGGAACAGGAAAATAATTCATTTTCATAAATTTTCCTTCCTTCCCTCAATTTAATTATCCCTTGAAGCTATTTATCCTGTCACTTCGCTGGCCTTTCCTAGTAACTTATTCCACAACTCTATTATTCATTGTGTGGAAAAAGTTTCACCTGACGTTTTAAGTTTTTTTTTCTTGTGTCCCCTGGTATTTAAATTCTTCACCACAGTGAACAATTTTGTCAATTTTCTTCATAATTTTGAAAATTTCAATTGGGTCTGTCTTTCTAACCAAAAAAAAAACTTCCTTTGCCTTTCCTTTTAACTTTAATTCATGATTCAGTGCAGTATGGTATAATTGTGTAACAAAACATTTTTACTAATTTACTCTGAATTCCTGATACGTGATCATATTGCGGAGAATTGGTTTTGCTGAGCGAGAAATGCCTTTATAGAAATCTTGGGGGATGCAGTATTGCTTATAATTCTGAATTAGTGTGTACATAATTGCTAATACTGTGCACAATGGTAAAATCCTCTAACAATTAACATTTTTTTCCCCAGCTCTATCTGCCTGGTTTAACTGAAGGTGGTGAGCAAGAGGGACACGTCATCTGTCATCTTTCTCCTTAAGGAAGAAACCTTGTTCTGCCAAAAAGATGATAAACTGACAAATCCTTTCTGGATCAGAAGTGCAAATGTGAACATGTGCATTTGCCATATCTATCTAAAAAGGGGGGAAAGTCGACACATATCGTTGAAGTACTGGATCTCTGTGCTGCAAAAAAGGTTTTTTCTACAGCCCAAAGAAAAAATCTTCCCCACAGTGGAAAAAAGGAGTTAGTGCCTAAGCTTATTTTAAATCCCAGTATGTTTTAATGAAACTTACAAGGATGTGAGGTTGTTTTGGAACAAAATTTCAGAAGTCCTTTTTTGCTTGTTTTGTAAGCAATTGGTCTTATTGTTTAAAAAGAAAACTTTTGGTGTCCTTGGTTTGCAGCATTCCCAGCAAAAATATTTGTCTTACTCAATTGACACATGACCACTCCATGTCTCCCTGGTAGTTGGCTGGGAGGGATTGTTAGCCAACGGACAAAATATTCTACAGACCTTCTCTTGCCCTGCCTTTACGATCAGATTTATCTGGAGGGCCAACATAATGAGTGCATTACAAAAGCTAGTTCATTCATTTGTAGGGAGTTATTTTATGTAAAATGAGCAAAACTATATTTTTGCATTATTAGACTTTACATTGTAGTTTTTTAAGGTAGCTGGGCATAGTGTGTACTTAGAAATTGAAAAGTCTTTGAAGACTTTCATATTGCAACAAATAATGTTGCAGATTCTAGGTATTGTATGACCATAGGTTTGTCATGGACTTATTCAAGAGTGGAAAAAATTTCCACCTTTTGTAGGATTCCTGCACAATGTACTGTTTAAATGTTTAAAATTCATATGAATTGGTTGTGGAATCTAATAAGGATGTGAGCAACTTGTGTAACAGTGGCTTGCATTATGCCAAGCTGAATTCATTTCTGCAGCAGCCTGTGTACTGTGGAAACGAACCCATTGCAAATAAAACACGGAATCAGTCTTCCACTGAGAACATATTCACAGACTTTCACCAGCCAAGCAGAAGACACAGTACTTTTGACATAACTTTTTTTATTTTTTAAAAAAAAAAGATGTGAACAAGTGGAAAACGGGCAACAAAACCGTGGGACTGAATGAACAAAATTTTTGACATTTTAGGGTAAAATGCCTGACATTTCTAGAACTGCATTAAATATTGTGCAGTGACATTTCTCAGCTCATTTTGAGTATTGCAGATGTATGTAATAGTTTAAAAAAAAATTACATGTGGCCTTTTCATTCTTGTACTTGTGATGCAATGTGAACAGAATGAAAAATGACCAGTGCCTAACATTTCATTAAAAGCCTCTTTTTTGTCTAGTGCTTTTTTTGCTAAGAAAAGACTTGCAGTATACCCTTACAAAGTGAAATTTAAGGAAAAAAGTTGGCTTATTTTCACAACAGCGATCCTTTTATACCATAAATCTTGAAAATGTCTTGGATTCTGAATGTTACTTTTTGTAGATTTTTACTCAATGTCTGATTCCAGAAGTTTATTTTACTACATGTAGGTAAGGCTTCTTCTAGCACCCATACAGTACTTAAATGTTGCACAATTAGATTTCTGATTGTGTTGCTGAGTGCCTCAAGTTCCTTGTGTTTTTTTTTTGTATTTGTACAAGCATCAAAACAGCTGGCTGGAGTATTCAGAAAAGTAGTTTAAATCATTTCCTTTTGTCTTAGTAGCTAATGAGAACTGTCATGTATATAACAGTAATGTAGCAATAAATGTGCCATTTTTATAACAGGAATGCCCCTCCTTTTTAATGTCCGTTTAATCTTGTATACCCAATGTCATTGTAATAAAGGGTTTACCTTAAATTTAAAAAAAAGCTTCCTTTAACTTTTTCACTGTGTAAATTAGCAATTATATATTGGGAAAAGAGTATTGTAATTTACATCTGTAACCTTTACTTTCACTTTTTATTCATTTTGGAGAATGAGAGGGGAAAGTACCTTATTCAGAAATGTATGTTTTCCTGACCTAATCTCAGCGGTCACATTATACCTAGCATTATCTAGCAATATACTTTCAGAAGCTTGTAATTACATCCATTTGTTCATTTGCAACTTTTTGTACATATTGATTGTGTCAGTTATGACTTGTTAATTGAAGGAAAATGTTGACCTTTTAAAAATTATTTGTAAATTACTTGAGATGTGAAGCTTTGCTACAGGTCATGGCTATGATTTTTTTTCAGCAGGTCTGCCAAAAAAATCTCCAGGTTATGGATGCTGGTACTGAAATGTCTGCTTGCATTATCATTCTCATTTTCTTTCTTTCTCTCTCTCTCTCTGTCCCTCTCTCTCTCTGTCCCTCTTTTAAGTTTAAACCTTGGCTCAGTGGTATCACTCTTGCCTCTGAGTCAGAAGTTGTGGGTTCGATTCCACTCCAGAGACTTGAGCACTTAATCTAGGCTGACACCAGTGCAATACTGAGAGATGTTGCCTTTCGGATGAGATGTTAAACTGAGGCCCCATCTAACCTCTCAGGTGGTCGTAAAAGATCCCATGGCACTATTCGAAGAAGAGCAGGGGAGTTCTCCTTGGTGTCCTGCCCAATATTTATCCCACAACCATCATCACTCAAACAGATTATCTGGTCATTATCTTGTGGGACCTTGCTATGTGCAAATTGGCTGCCACATTTCCTTTCATTACGTCACAACAGTAGCTGCGCTTTAAAAGGACTTCATTGGCTGATAAGCACTTTGGGACATCTTGCAGTCATGAAATGCACGATCTTTCTCTCACCGTCTGTGTCTCTCCCCTCTCCATCACCTCTTTTTCCCCCTCTCGCCATCTCCCTCCCTCCCCCTCTCTCGCCATCTCCCTGCCTCCCTCCCCCTCTCTCGCCATGTCCCTCCCTCCCTCCCCCGCTCTCTCGCCATGTCCCTCCCTCCCCCTCTCTCTCGCCATGTCCCTCCCTCCCTCCCCCTCTCTCGCCATGTCCCTCCCTCCCTCCCCCTCTCTCTCGCCATGTCCCTCCCTCCCTCCCCCTCTCTCTCGCCATGTCCCTCCCTCCCCCTCTCTCTCGCCATGTCCCTCCCTCCCCCTCTCTCTCGCCATGTCCCTCCCTCCCCCTCTCTCTCGCCATGTCCCTCCCTCCCTCCCCCTCTCTCTCGCCATGTCCCTCCCTCCCTCCCCCTCTCTCTCGCCATGTCCCTCCCTCCCTCCCCCTCTCTCTCGCCATGTCCCTCCCTCCCTCCCCCTCTCTCTCGCCATGTCCCTCCCTCCCTCCCCCTCTCTCTCGCCATGTCCCTCCCTCCCTCCCCCTCTCTCTCGCCATGTCCCTCCCTCCCTCCCCCTCTCTCTCGCCATGTCCCTCCCTCCCTCCCCCTCTCTCTCGCCATGTCCCTCCCTCCCTCCCCCTCTCTCTCGCCATGTCCCTCCCTCCCTCCCCCTCTCTCTCGCCATGTCCCTCCCTCCCTCCCCCTCTCTCTCGCCATGTCCCTCCCTCCCTCCCCCTCTCTCTCGCCATGTCCCTCCCTCCCTCCCCCTCTCTCTCGCCATGTCCCTCCCTCCCTCCCCCTCTCTCTCGCCATGTCCCTCCCTCCCTCCCCCTCTCTCTCGCCATGTCCCTCCCTCCCTCCCCCTCTCTCTCGCCATGTCCCTCCCTCCCCCTCTCTCTCGCCATGTCCCTCCCTCCCTCCCCCTCTCTCTCGCCATGTCCCTCCCTCCCTCCCCCTCTCTCTCGCCATGTCCCTCCCTCCCTCCCCCTCTCTCTCGCCATGTCCCTCCCTCCCTCCCCCTCTCTCTCGCCATGTCCCTCCCTCCCTCCCCCTCTCTCTCGCCATGTCCCTCACTCCCTCCCTCCCCCTCTCTCTCGCCATGTCCCTCCCTCCCTCCCCCCCCCTCTCTCTCGCCATGTCCCTCACTCCCCCCCCCCCCCCCTCTCTCTCGCCATGTCCCTCCCTCCCCCTCTCTCTCGCCATGTCCCTCCCTCCCCCTCTCTCTCGCCATGTCCCTCCCTCCCTCCCCCTCTCTCTCGCCATGTCCCTCCCTCCCCCTCTCTCTCGCCATGTCCCTCCCTCCCTCCCCCTCTCTCTCGCCATGTCCCTCCCTCCCCCTCTCTCTCGCCATGTCCCTCCCTCCCTCGCCCTCTCTCTCGCCATGTCCCTCCCTCCCCTCCCCCTCTCTCTCGCCATGTCCCTCCCTCCCTCCCCTCCCCCTCTCTCTCGCCATGTCCCTCCCTCCCTCCCCTCCCCCTCTCTCTCGCCATGTCCCTCCCTCCCTCCCCTCCCCCTCTCTCTCGCCATGTCCCTCCCTCCCTCCCCTCCCCCTCTCTCTCGCCATGTCCCTCCCCTCCCCCTCTCTCTCGCCATGTCCCTCCCTCCCCCCCCTCCCCCTCTCTCTCGCCATGTCCCTCCCTCCCTCCCCTCCCCCTCTCTCTCGCCATGTCCCTCCCCTCCCCCTCTCTCTCGCCATGTCCCTCCCCTCCCCCTCTCTCTCGCCATGTCCCTCCCTCCCCCTCTCTCTCGCCATGTCCCTCCCTCCCCCTCTCTCTCGCCATGTCCCTCCCTCCCCCTCTCTCTCGCCATGTCCCTCCCTCCCTCCCCCTCTCTCTCGCCATGTCCCTCCCTCCCTCCCCCTCTCTCTCGCCATGTCCCTCTCTCGCCATGTCCCTCCCTCCCTCCCCCTCTCTCTCGCCATGTCCCTCTTGCTGTTTTTATTTTTAACATTTTACTCCTATTTGTCTCTTCTCTTTTCCCCCCTTAATTAATGCAGCACTCATGCTGCCTCATGGACCCTATTCTCTGAGGAGTCCAGAGTGGGCCATCAGATTTTTTTTTAAAAATCAGTGCTAGGGATTTTTTTTTTTAAAAATCTCTCTACTGATGAGCTTGCTGTGATTGGTACACTACAGCCAATCACGTGGAACCAAAATAGTTTCAAACATTATTGATTCCCCCCCAACCCCTCGTCTCCCATGTCCCACATCTGAGAACTGGTGCTGCAGGCTTCCCTGTGCTGCTTGTCATCCTGTTTAGTTCTCATAGTGCAGAATACAATTACTTGATAAAGTAATTGTTTATAATCTCCAGGTTTTAATGTTGTGGAGGCTAATTTGAATGTTCATCCAGAATATTCAATGGCACCTGTACTATTTCCACTGTGGGAATTTTTGTATATATTTTATTCTAGAAAAGGACTTCATGCAAGAAGTATTTGTCACTAAATATTTCATTTATGTTTTGGATCACATGAGGAAGTTTGATACAGCCTGGGTTGTCTTAGTGAATTCATTTTTTTTTCAAGTTTTCTCCTCCCTTTGATCCTAGGAATTATTTTACCACTGGAATTAACCCAGTACTTTGGACATGCAGGAGGCAGCCATGTAGCAGAAGCATTGAAAGTTTGAGATTTGCAATTCGCCTCATACACTGTTGTGCAATATGTTGTTAGTTGCATGATGACCGCCACAACGTGAAAATGAGGCTTATCAGGCTTCCTTTTAAAAATTGCTACTGTGACGGTAGCTAACTAAAAGACCAGTCCAATTTTGTTCAATTTCCAGACAGTACCATTATTATGTCAAATTTGTTATGGCTTCTAATATTCTAAATCATGCACTATTGGGATAGGTTATAAAACATTTGTGCAGTGTGGAAAAAATGTTGTCTTAAACTGTATCATTGCTGTAATAACATTTTATATGTGACAATTAGAATTTGAAACATGCATTTGGCTGTCAGTGGTCCCCCTCTCATTGGTTTAATGCTCAATTTTTCCTTACTATGTAAAACTTCCAGTGGATTAGAATGCAATCCTTTCACCTCTCCATTTCAGGTTCAGATCCAACCAGGTCAATGGGATGAAAGGTCTCCTCTTCCTATCTACTTTGAAGGAAGCGCAGTGAACTGGAGCTTGTAAAGGGAAAAAAAATAGAATTGTCATTCAATGTGAATAAACAAATTTGGGTGTGACTGAGCTTAGCTTCTAATTGCCAAATAACAAAATTGAGTTTTGTTGGGAAATTAGTATGTATTGCTAAAACTTGTGTAACTATATTGTTACCAGCATGAAAGTTAGTATTGGGAAGGATATTGGTTTGAATCAAACTACAGATCTTTTCATAAATCTCTACAATAAATGACAATTCAATATTTGTACATGCATTTTTGAAGTCCTGAAACTGAGCTTTATCTCAGTAATAACAAGATTACTTAAAGTACAAAAACAAGGGTATAATCTAAACATAGGCCACAGAAGAAGCAATAAGTCCAGGAAGTGAAATATGAAGATACATTTATCCATAAAAGCATTACTTTTTTTTTAAAAGAATGAAATGTTTAAACAATTGCTACTCTTGTAAAGGTTTTTCTAGTGAAATGGCTCACTGTTGCCAAGACCAAAAAAAATTAAATTTCTATTTCGAAACATTACAGTAAGTTACACTTTCAAACTGTACTTATAATTTCAAAACAGGGAAAAGTGAAGTATTCTTCCTCAAGTATAACTTGAGGAGGAATACTTCACTTTTCCCTGTTTTGAAATTATTAGAAGTATAACTTGAGGAAGAATACTTCACTTTTCCCTGTTTTGAAATTATTAGAAGTATAACTTGAGGAAGAATACTTCACTTTTCCCTGTTTTGAAATTATTAGAAGTATAACTTGAGGAGGAATACTTCACTTTTCCCTGTTTTGAAATTATTAGAAGTATAACTTGAGGAAGAATACTTCACTTTTCCCTGTTTTGAAATTATTAGAAGTATAACTTGAGGAAGAATACTTCACTTTTCCCTGTTTTGAAATTATTAGAAGTATAACTTGAGGAAGAATACTTCACTTTTCCCTGTTTTGAAATTATTAGAAGTATAACTTGAGGAAGAATACTTCACTTTTCCCTGTTTTGAAATTATTAGAAGTATAACTTGAGGAAGAATACTTCACTTTTCCCTGTTTTGAAATTATTAGAAGTACAGTTTGAAAGTGTAACTTACTGTAATGTTTCGAAATAGAAATTTAATTTTTTTTGGTCTTGGCAACAGTGAGCCATTTCACTAGAAAAACCTTTACAAGAGTAGCAATTGTTTAAACATTTCATTCTTTTTTTTAAAAAAAGTATTGCTTTTATGGATAAATGTATCTTCATATTTCACTTCCTGGACTTATTGCTTCTTCTGTGGCCTTGGATCATCTCTATCTGCATACCATGCAGCATGCCACCTGGTGCCTTTTCCTTACGAAGCCAGAATCTAGAGTTACTGAGATTGTACCATGCCTCCCATCCCCTCTAATTTTGAAAGGCTTTCACTTCCTTTTTTCATGTCCCAAATTAGATAGAGAAACTGGAATTTGTCTTGCACTAGGAGACACAAGTTTCTCGGGGATGTTTTGGTAATGCTATCAAATGTGGAAAACTGCAAGTTTGTTTCCAAATTCCATCCTGCAACTATTGTTAACTATATGAGCCCATCAGAATGTGCTTCCAAGAGAGTAGTTAAGGTAAGAACACAAGAAATAGGGGTAGGCCATATGGCCCCTCGAGCCTGCTCTGCCATTCATTATTATGGCTGATCTTCGACCTCAACTCCACTTTCGCGGCCAATCCCCATATCCCTTGATTCCCTTAGTCCAAAGATCTATCGCTCTTGGCCTTGAATACACTCAACAACTGAGGATCCACAGTCACCTGGGGTAGAGAATTCCAAAGATTCACAACCCTCTGAGTGAAGAAATTTCTCCTCATCTCAGTCCTAAATGGCCGACCCCTTATCCTGAGACAATGCCCCCTACTTCTATACTGTCCAGCCTCTCAGCATTTACCTGTCAAGCCCTCTCAGAATCTTAAATGTTTCAAGGAGATCACCTCTCATTCTTCTAAACTCCAGAAAGTATAGGCCCATTCTACTCCATCTCTCCTCATAGGACAACCCTCTCATCCCAGGAATCAATCTAGTGAACCTTCGTTGCACCTCTTCTAAGGCAAGTATATCCTTGGGTAAGAAGACCAAAACTGTACACAGTACTCCGGATGTGGTCTCAACAAAGCCCTGTACAATTGCAGCAAGACTTCCTTACTCTTGTACTCCAACCCCCTTGCAATAAAGGACAACATACCATTTGCCTTCCTTATTGCTTGCTGTACCTGTATATTAACTTTCTGTGTTTTGTGTACAAGGACATCCAAATCCCTCTGAACACCAACATTTAATAGTCTCTCACCATTTAAAAAATATTCCATTTTTCCTACCAAAGTTAATAACCTCACATTTCCCCACATTATACTCCATCTGCCACTTTCTTGCCCACTCACTTATCCTGTCTCTACCCCTTTGTAGACTCTGTGTCCTCCTCACAGCTTACTTTCCCATCTAGCTTTGTATTGTCATCAAACTTGGATACATTACACTTGGTCCCTTCACCTAAGCCATTAATATAGATTGCAAATAGCTGAGGCCCCAGCATTGATCGTTGCGGCACCCCACTAGTAACAGCCTGCCAACCTGAATGTGACCCGTTTATTCCTACTCTCTGTTTTCCGTCCGTTAA